>NC_069504.1:519241961-519504461 GCF_027579735.1 Bombina bombina
GTGTTTTTTTAAGACAAAAATGCCCCATTGTTTCCTATGTGGATATCATGCACAAGCACGTTTTGCCAGCTTACCGCTACCGTAAGCAACGCTGGTATTGAGGGTTGAAGTGGAGCTAAGTTAGGCTCAACGCACCCTTTTTTGAGCCTAACGCAGCCCCTCAGACAACTCTAAATACCAGCATTGTTGGAAGGGTGCGTTGGCAAAAAAAGCAGCGTTAGCTACGCGGCTTTTTACCGACAAAACTCTAAATCTAGCCGTATGTGTTTAACACCTTCAGAGGCACTATCCTTTAGAAACATGTATCTAATAATTGTTCTTCAAAATTCACAATTAAAGTATATGGGGATTTTTATAGATACATCATTTAATAAGCTTTTCTAAAAGATTGTGATCAACCTCATAGTTATATGCAAGCAATAGTGCAAAAATAAAATGTTCTAACACTTTGGAGCATTTTCATTTTGCACTTTTATTTTTTATATATATAAAATTTCAATTCATATTCATGTATAACAATTATTTTATATAAAATGTGTACAATATAGTTCTTACAGCTGCATGATTAATTACTAGAAGATAAAAATAATCAAGCTGAGGAGGCAGCTATTGGGCCCTTGCCAAGCTCACACAAGCAAGTCTGCAGCCAATACCCAAGAAGCAATGTTCTTAAAGGGATATTAAATACTTAGAGATATTAATATAAAATATTTAATTGTAAAACAACATTTTTTGTTCCCTTTTTTCTGTAATTTAATTTTGAATATTGTGAGCTTCCCAAATTCCTGTAAAAAGTGGAAGTTCAGACCAGCTGTAATCCACAGACATTGGTTGCAAACTCTAGCAAGGCATTTATAACTGTGCCTAATTGGCCTTAGCAGAAAAAGAAACTTAAGTTACAATATTGTGGCGCCCAATGATTTATGGACATTAGAATGTTACCTTTATTTTTTCAATATTTAAAAAACTCATTTAAAAAAACATAATTTATGCTTACCTGATAAATTCCTTTCTCCTGTAGTGTAGTCAGTCCACGGGTCATCATTACTTATGGGATATTAACTCCTCCCCAACAGGAAGTGCAAGAGGATCACCCAAGCAGAGATGCTATATAGCTCCTCCCCTCTACGTCACACCCAGTCATTCGACCGAGAACCAAACGAGAAAGGAGAAACTATAGGGTGCAGTGGTGACTGGAGTATAATTTAAAAATTTAGACCTGCCATAAAAAACAGGGCGGGCCGTGGACTGACTACACTACAGGAGAAAGGAATTTATCAGGTAAGCATAAATTATGTTTTCTCCTGTTAAGTGTAGTCAGTCCACGGGTCATCATTACTTATGGGATACCAATACCAAAGCTAAGTACACGGATGACGGGAGGGACAGGCAGGATCTTTATACGGAAGGAACCACTGCCTGAAGAACCTTTCTCCCAAAAACAGCCTCCGAAGAAGCAAAAGTATCAAATTTGTAAAATTTGGAAAAAGTATGAAGAGAAGACCAAGTTGCAGCCTTGCAAATCTGTTCAACAGAGGCCTCATTCTTAAAGGTCCAAGTGGAAGCCACAGCTCTAGTAGAATGAGCTGTAATTCTTTCAGGAGGCTGCTGTCCAGCAGTCTCATAGGCTAAACGTATTATGCTACGAAGCCAGAAAGAGAGAGAGGTAGCAGAAGCTTTTTGACCTCTCCTCTGTCCAGAATAAACGACAAACAGGGAAGAAGTTTGTCGAAAATCTTTAGTTGCCTGTAAATAAAATTTCAGGGCACGGACTACATCCAGATTGTGTAGAAGTCGTTCCTTCTTTGAAGAAGGGTTAGGACACAATGATGGAACAACAATCTCTTGATTGATATTCCTATTAGAGACTACCTTAGGTAAAAACCCAGGCTTAGTACGCAGAATAACCTTGTCTGAATGAAAAATCAGATAAGGAGAATCACAATGTAAGGCCGATAACTCAGAGACTCTTCGAGCTGAGGAAATAGCCATTAAAAACAGAACTTTCCAAGATAACAATTTGATATCAATGGAATGAAGGGGTTCAAACGGAACACCCTGTAAAACGTTAAGAACTAAATTTAAGCTCCATGGTGGAGCAACAGTTTTAAACACAGGCTTAATCCTGGCCAAAGCCTGACAAAAAGCCTGAACGTCTGGAACTTCCGCCAGACGTTTGTGTAAAAGAATGGACAGAGCTGAGATCTGTCCCTTTAAGGAACTAGCAGATAAACCCTTTTCTAAACCTTCTTGTAGAAAAGACAATATCCTAGGAATCCTAACCTTACTCCATGAGTAACTCTTGGATTCGCACCAATGTAAGTATTTACGCCATATTTTATGGTAAATCTTTCTGGTAACAGGTTTCCTAGCCTGTATTAAGGTATCAATTACTGACTCCGAAAATCCACGCTTTGATAAAATCAAGCGTTCAATTTCCAAGCAGTCAGCTTCAGAGAAGTTAGATTTTGATGTTTGAAAGGACCCTGAATCAGAAGGTCCTGTCTCAGCGGCAGAGACCAAGGTGGACAGGATGACATGCCCACTAGATCTGCATACCAGGTCCTGCGTGGCCACGCAGGCGCTATTAGAATCACCGATGCTCTCTCCTGTTTGATCCTGGCAATCAATCGAGGAAGCATCGGGAAGGGTGGAAACACATAAGCCATCCCGAAGGTCCAAGGTGCTGTCAAGGCATCTACCAGGACCGCTCCCGGGTCCCTGGACCTGGACCCGTAACAAGGAAGCTTGGCGTTCTGGCGAGACGCCATGAGATCTATCTCTGGTTTGCCCCAACGTCGAAGTATTTAGGCAAAGACCTCCGGATGAAGTTCCCACTGCCCCGGATGAAAAGTCTGACGACTTAGGAAATCCGCCTCCCAGTTCTCCACTCCCGGAATGTGGATCGCTGACAGGTGGCAAGAGTGAGACTCTGCCCAGCGAATTATCTTTGATACTTCCATCATCGCTAGGGAGCTTCTTGTCCCTCCTTGATGGTTGATGTAAGCTACAGTCGTGATGTTGTCCGACTGAAACCTGATGAACCTCCGAGTTGTTAACTGAGGCCAAGCCAGAAGGGCATTGAGAACTGCTCTCAATTCCAGAATGTTTATTGGAAGGAGACTCTCCTCCTGAGTCCATGATCCCTGAGCCCTCAGGGAATTCCAGACAGCGCCCCAACCTAGTAGGCTGGCGTCTGTTGTTACAATTGTCCAGTCTGGCCTGCTGAAGGGCATCCCCCTGGACAGATGTGGCCGAGAAAGCCACCATAGAAGAGAATTTCTGGTCTCTTGATCCAGATTCAGAGTAGGGGACAAATCTGAGTAATCCCCATTCCACTGACTTAGCATGCATAATTGCAGCGGTCTGAGATGCAGGCGTGCAAAGGGTACTATGTCCATTGCCGCTACCAATAAGCCAATTACCTCCATGCATTGAGCCACTGACGGGTGTTGAATGGAATGAAGGACACGGCAAGCATTTTGAAGCTTTGTTAACCTGTCTTCTCTCAGGTAAATCTTCATTTCTACAGAATCTATAAGAGTCCCCAAGAAGGGAACTCTTGTGAGTGGAAAGAGAGAACTCTTCTCTTCGTTCACCTTCCATCCATGCGACCTTAGAAATGCCAGTACTAACTCTGTATGAGACTTGGCAGTTTGAAAGCTTGACGCTTGAATCAGAATGTCGTCTAGGTACGGAGCTACCGAAATTCCTCGCGGTCTTAGCACCGCCAGAAGAGAGCCCAGAACCTTTGTGAAGATTCTTGGAGCCGTAGCCAATCCGAATGGAAGAGCTACAAACTGGTAATGCCTGTCTAGGAAGGCAAACCTTAAATACCGGTAATGATCTTTGTGAATCGGTATGTGAAGGTAGGCATCCTTTAAATCCACTGTGGTCATGTACTGACCCTTTTGGATCATGGGTAAGATTGTCCGAATAGTTTCCATTTTGAACGATGGAACTCTTAGGAATTTGTTTAGGATCTTTAAATCCAAGATTGGTCTGAAGGTTCCTTCTTTCTTGGGAACCACAAACAGATTTGAGTAAAACCCCAGTCCGTGCTCCGACCGCGGAACCGGATGGATCACTCCCATTAGTAAAAGATCTTGTACACAGCGTAGAAACGCCTCTTTCTTTATTTGGTTTGTTGACAACCTTGAAAGATGAAATCTCCCTTTTGGGGGAGAGGTTTTGAAGTCCAGAAGATATCCCTGAGATATGATCTCTAACGCCCAGGGATCCTGGACATCTCTTGCCCAAGCCTGGACAAAGAGAGAAAGTCTGCCCCCCACTAGATCCGTTCCCGGATCGGGGGCCCTCAATTCATGCTGTCTTAGGGGCAGCAGCAGGTTTTCTGGCCTACTTGCCCTTGTTCCAGGACTGGTTAGGTTTCCAGCCTTGTCTGTAGCGAGCAACAGCTCCTTCCTGTTTTGGTGCAGAGGAGGTTGATGCTGCTCCTGCCTTGAAGTTACGAAAGGCACGAAAATTAGACTGTCTAGCCTTAGGTTTGGCTCTGTCTTAAGGCAGGGCATGGCCTTTACCTCCTGTAATGTCAGCGATAATTTCTTTCAATCCGGGCCCAAATAAAGTCTGCCCCTTGAAAGGTATGTTAAGTAATTTAGATTTAGAAGTAACATCAGCTGACCAGGATTTTAGCCACAGTGCTCTACGTGCCTGAATGGCGAATCCGGAATTCTTAGCCGTAAGTTTAGTTAAATGTACTACGGCATCTGAAATAAATGAATTAGCTAGCTTAATGGTTTTAAGCTTATTTGAAATCTCATCTATAGTTATTGAGTCAAGAGTCTCTTCCAGAGACTCGGACCAAAATGCGGCCGCAGCCGTGACAGACGCAATACATGCAAGGGGTTGCAATATAAAACCTTGTTGAACAAACATTTTCTTAAGGTAACCCTCTAATTTTTTATCCATTGGATCTGAAAAAGCACAGCTATCCTCCACCGGGATAGTGGTACGCTTAGCCAGAGTAGAAACCGCTCCCTCCACCTTAGGGACCGTCTGCCATAAGTCCCGTGTGGTGGCGTCTATTGGAAACATTTTTCTAAATACAGGAGGGGGGGAAAAGGGTACACCGGGCCTATCCCACTCCTTAGTAATTATCTCTGTAAGCCTCTTAGGTATAGGAAATACGTCAGTACTCGCCGGTACCGCATAGTATCTATCCAGCCTACATAATTTCTCTGGGATTGCAACGGTGTTACAATCATTCAGAGCCGCTAATACCTCCCCTAGCAGTACACGGAGGTTTTCTAGTTTAAACTTAAAATTTGAAATATCTGAATCCACTCTATTTGGATCAGATCCGTCACCTGCATAATGAAGCTCTCCGTCCTCATGTTCTGCAAGTTGTGACGCAGTATCTGACATGGCCCTATTATTATCAGCGCACTCTGTTCTCACCCCAGAGTGATCTCGCTTACCTCTAAGTTCTGGTAATTTAGACAAAACTTCAGTCATAACATTAGCCATGTCCTGTAGGGTGATTTGTAATGGCCGCCCTGAAGTACTCGGCGTTACAATATCACGCACCTCCCGAGCGGGAGATGCAGGTACTGACACGTGAGACAAGTTAGTCGGCATAACTTCCCCCTCGTTGTTTGGTGAATGATGTTCAATTTGTACAGATTGACTTTTATTTAAAGTAGCATCAATGCAATTAGTACATAAATTCCTATTGGGCTCCACCTTGGCTTTTGCACATATAGCACAGAGATATTCCTCTGAGTCAGACATGTTTAACAAACTAGCAATTAGACTAGCAAGCTTGGAAATACTTTTCAAGTCAATTTACAAGTAATATGTAAAACGTACTGTGCCTTTAAGAAGCACAGAAAGGAACTATGACAGTTGAATAACAATGAACCGGAGAAATTATAAAACCCAAATTTTTCCCGGTAAAGGCATAAATTTAGCAAAGGATTGCCCCCATTAGCAATGGATAACTAACCCTTAATAGCAGAAAAAAATGTACAAAATATAAACGTTTTTTATCACAGTCAAAGCACAATCTCACAGGTCTGCTGTGAGTGATTACCTCCCTCAAAATAATTTTTGAAGACCCTTGAGCTCTGTAGAGACGATCCGGATCATGCAGGGAGAGAAACAGACTTGTGACTGAATTTCTGATGCGTAGCAAAAACGCCAAAATAGGCCCCTCCCCCTCACACACAACAGTGAGGGAAGTTCAGTAAACTGTCTTAAGTTTAAAATAAACGACAGCCAAGTGGAAAAACAGTGCCCAAAACAATTTTTTCACCCAGTACCTCAGAAAATTAAACGATTTAACATGCCAGCAAACGTTTAAAATCTAATAAAATAAAATGTCATTAAAAAGCCTGCTGCTAGTCGTTCCCACTGCAAGTTAGGCTAAAAGTTATATGCATACAGTATTGTCCCAGTGAAGTGCCATTCCCCAGAATACTGAAGTGTAAACATATATACATAACAGCCTGATACCAGTTGCTACTACTGCATTTAAGGCTGAACTTACCTTATATCGGTATTGGCAGTATTTTCTCAGTCAATTCCATTCCTCAGAAAATAATATACTGCAACATACCTCTTTGCAGGTGAATCTGCCCGCTGTCCCCTGATCTGAAGTTTACCTCACTCCTCAGAATGGCCGAGAACAGCAAGATGAATCTTAGTTACGCCGACTAAGATCATATAAAAACTCTGGTAGATTCTTCTTCAAATTCTACCTGAGAAGGAACAACACACTCCGGTGCTGTTTTAAAATAACAAACTTTTGATTGAAGATATAAAAAGTAAGTATAATCACCACAGTCCTCTCACACATCCTATCTATTAGTTGGGTGCAAGAGAATGACTGGGTGTGACGTAGAGGGGAGGAGCTATATAGCAGCTCTGCTTGGGTGATCCTCTTGCACTTCCTGTTGGGGAGGAGTTAATATCCCATAAGTAATGATGACCCGTGGACTGACTACACTTAACAGGAGAAAAATACATGTTTACATTATTCTCAGGCTAATATTAGCTATGAATACACCATTCTACCAATGATGTATTTAGTATTTAGTGTCCCTTTAAGACCACTGTTGTTAACCTCTACGCCACCTCAGAGTTGGTGGATTAAAAGCACCCCAGACTAATTCATCCAGACTATAATAATAATCTGGTCAGCTGTGTGATGAACACTCTAGTAAGGGGTAGAGGGCAAGACTGACCAAAACTGTGTCATATATACAGTTAAAAATAAGTTAATATAAGATGTTTGGGTCAGAATTTAAGGAGACAGAGGTGTTGCTGTTAGAGAACTTTAGACATGAGAACAGTCCATCCCAGTCCAGTGGAGTAAAAGACCAAAGGAGAAAATCAGTGAAGAAAAATAAAAGAACATTATCCATAGGAAGGGTCCTAAAACCTGCCAAATACTGGTACTACCAAATCTGCAGAAACATTACAACTAGATATTCTTAGGGTTGCTTGCATGTTATATAGTTGAACATATATTATTGTAGTTTTGCTATTTGTATATTTTCTATACACAATATTTGTAACAGAGTTTCCTATCTCTCCTCTCAACCAGCAGTGATAGCATAGGCTAAAATGAAAGGAAATGTATGTTCTGCACCACTACAGTGGCTGGAAATAAACACAGGTATTTAGCGTGAGTATGGCTGGTCAGATTTCTGTATTTTAGCTCACTACAGTGTGCTCAGCCATGATATATACCAGTACTCCACTAATATCCATAGCAATACAAGATATTTTAAAAGGACATAATACTCATATGCTAAATCACTTGAAACTGATGCAGTATAACTGTAAAAAGCTGACAGGAAAATATCACCTGAGCATCTCTATGTAAAAAAGGAAGATATTTTACCTCACAATTTCCTCAGCTCAGCAGAGTAAGTTCTGTGTAAAAAGTTATACTTCACCTGCTCCAAGCTGAAGGTAAAAAAAAAAAAAAAAATGAAGAAATGAACAGCAGCCAATCAGCATCAGCAGTGCTGAGGTCATGAACTCTTACTGTGAACTCATGAGATTTGACTTAACTCTCATGAGATTTCATAGTAAACTTCCTTTACCTGATTGGTGAAATAATATGAGAGTTCACGAGGCTCATCCCCTAAGATGTCCCAGGACAGACACACTAAAATGCTGCTTAGAAATCCTTTACAATGGGAGGTGGCTACTGAGGAACCTTTGAGGTAAAATATCTTTCTTTTTTACATAGAGATGTTCAGGAGATATTTTCTAGTCAGCTTTTTACAGCTATGCTGCATCACTTTCAAGTGTTTAAACATTTGGGTATTATGGCCCTTTAAAGGGACATGAAAGTCAAAATTAAACTTTCATAGTTCTGCTAGAGCATGAAAATTAAGCAACCTTTCCATTTGCTTCTATTAGAAAATTGTGAGTGTGACGTGATGCTTCACTAGTGTCTCTGGCCTCTAGTTATTAAGGTCTGGCGGACCTGATCCGACACTGCGGATCAGGTCCGCCAGACCTCGCTGAATACGGCGAGCAATACGCTCGCGGTATTCAGCATTGCACCAGCAGCTCACAAGAGCTGCTGGTGCAACGCCGCCCCCTGCAGACTCGCGGCCAACTCGAACGGGTTGATTTCCGGCGATGACTGTCCGCCTGCTCAGAGCAGGCGGACAGGTTATGGAGCAGCGGTCTTTGTGACCGCTGCTTCATAACTGCTGTTTCTGGCGAGTCTGAAGACTCGCCAGAAACAGAGGCCATCAAGCTCCTTACAGAGCTTGATAACTAGAGGCCTCTGTCTCTAACTACAGGGGTTAGTGTTTCTGTTTTACGCATTGGCTGCGCCGCGCCCGAAACTTAGTTAACTTACATCATGATCCCTGACTCAGCCTGACTGACTGTGATTGGCTTTGGCGGTTGGCATGCCGCACACACATAGGCTCCGCTCCTGACTGCACGGGTAGTCTGCTCAATTGGCTCGTGACTATGCGTGTAGTCAGTCAGTGTGAGAGACTGAGTGAGAGACGAGCAGAGGCAGTTGAGCGAGGAGGGCGGCTAGAGACGGCTACTCGGCTAGGTGAGTCAGTGTGAGGCTGAGTGGAATTGTGACAGGCTGCCAGGCTGACTAAATTGAACCAGTAACTGGAGTAGTGGACTGGACAGGTGTCAGGTGGTCAGTAGCGCAATGCCTGCAACTGGTGAGGCTGAGCGTTTTAGGGGAGTATCAGGGCCGAACCATCTCACAGATTATATCACTTCACAGTCAGACACACACATAGTACTGGCTGGGGGGTTAGTAAGGACCTAAGGTTCCATAATATCAACATATCACCATAAAAAGCATGGCTCAGTGCAAATGAGCAGCCAAGGAGCCAAATCACTGCTGCATAGGTATAATGGACAATTAATAACTGCATAACAACTCAATATACTACAAGATGCTTTTTTCCCTGCTAACATTATATTCTCATATTTAGTAGCAGAACACTATAATGGTTTTAATTATATTTGAATGGTCCAACTCCATACTACGTTTGTGACATTGCCTGTGAGTATCAGTACTGTAAGTTTTAACTACAAGAAAATAAAAGCAGACTTTCATTTTAGTATCTCCCCATTACAGATGTTTTGTATTTATTTATGTATTTATTTTGATAGAAATTACGTTGAATGTATAAAAAGTTATTTTACCCAGAAAACAAACTGCTATAAATTGGGTTGACAACTGTGCATCATGTATGGGAATTGTGGCCAATCAAGTGGTTAAATCATTTGCAATAAAATGGTTAAATATTGCTGTCTTTGTGATACTTTTAATGCTGTAAAATACTAACTTGGTAACATAGAACAACCCACGGGGTCAGGAAGTCATGGCTCATAGAATTACAATTCTTGCTCCTCTCTCTATGAACCATTTGATTTAGGCTACTTTGATATTTGATTTATATTTTATATAATAATAATAAAGATTTGTTATTCCATGACCTCACAGGGTGATGACTAAAATGTACAATTAAACCGAAGCTTAAACCTATAGGCATGTGTATGTATGTATGTGTCTATATGTCTGTGTGTATGTATATGTGTGTGTATATTTATGCATGCATGTTTGTGTTTATGTGTGTGTGTTTATGCATGCATGTTTGTGTTTGTGTGTGTATGTATGTATGTATGTATTTATGTGACTATGGCCTCTAGTTATCAAGGTCTGGCGGACCTGATCCGACACTGCGGATCAGGTCCGCCAGACCTCGCTGAATACGGCGAGCAATACGCTCGCCGTATTCAGCATTGCACCAGCAGCTCACAAGAGCTGCTGGTGCAACGCCGCCCCCTGCAGACTCGCGGCCAATGGGCCGGCAGCAGGGGGGTGTCAATCAACCCGATCGTACTCGATCGGGTTGATTTCCGGCGATGTGTGTCCGCCTGCTCAGAGCAGGCGGACAGGTTATGGAGCAGCGGTCTTTGTGACTGCTGCTTCATAACTGCTGTTTGTGGCGAGCCTGCAGGCTCGCCAGAAACATGGGACATCAAGCTCCAAACGGAGCTTGATACATATGCCCCTATGTCTGTATGTATGCATGTATGTGTGTGTATATGTTTGTGGAACCAGCAGATCACAGACCTTGTTACTACAGCATTGGGGGGGGATAAACAGTGTCACTTTACAGTACCACTATATACAGTATGGGGGGCTAGACCATGTCACAGACTACTGTGGTCACTATATAAATACTGGGGTGGGTAGGGTCAGGCCAGCCATCTCACCGGCAGATTACAGACTGTGTCACTGACTCACTATATACACTACTGGTGGGTTAAACAGTGTCACTATATACAGTAATAGGGGGCCAGACCATATCACAGACTGTGGGCACAGGGTACCCCCTTTTGCAGACATGTAATCTGATTCACAATTTTTTTTGTGTGTTAAATGTTAAAAAAAAAAGATATGTATCATATTTACATTTTTTAGGTTGGGGGACCTGCTTAGATTCTTGCACCTGGGCCCTGTGGTTTCTAGTTACGCCTCTGTCTACTGGTCAGCACTTAGTGATATACTAGTAAATTCAAATTTACGTTGTGGGCACAGTTGATTTAGAATAACTAGTTTCAATCTCAAAGTAAAAATAATGACCGTTCAGACACACTGAAAGTGGCTGCAATATTACTCTTTGTTTTGTAAACTAAACAAAAAGTAGCACAACAGCCAAGCGGTCATCTGTAACCAAGACAAACGCAGTTCACTGGTCGCAAACAATATTAAACAAACAAGCACTCACAGTATAAGTGCTATACAATTCAGAACATTTTGTATGGGATCAGATAAAAGCACTGAAGGGTTATAATTTTATTTAGATTAGTTTGAAATACATTCTACATATTGTAGTTTACATGGACATAACAAATGTTTGTTTTGTAACTGCAAGCGCGGTATTTAGTGATGTCACACCCTATAGTAAACATTTTACAACTTTTGAAGACAAGTAATTCTGCACATTATAGTTAAGATTTAACAGCAGTTCATAAAAATTCTTAACCCTTTTGTGGAACAGATACTCTTAATATTCTCCAATTATTAACTTCCTAGTCTTAGATCTCTTATGAAACATGTGGTTTAACTGTAGTCATTCATATACTTTCATGCAGCGCACAAGGTAACATTTAATGTGAAACAGCAAATTGCAGACCACTCCAGTAAACTATACATCAGCAACATACAGCATTGAACTGAATGCATTGCCTATTAAAGGGACATGGAACCCAATTTTTTTATTTCATGATTCATATAGAATTTTTCATTTTAAACATCTTTCTAATTTACTTATATTATAACACTTTTTCCTCTTAGCATCTTTTGTTGAAAAGCAGGGACATAAGCTCAGGAGCATGCACATGTATGGAGCACTATATGGTAGCAGTTTTGCAAGAATGTTATCCTTATGCAAGAGCACCAGATTGAAGCTTATGTTCCTGGCATGTCATGCTCCAGACAACTACCTAGGTATCTCTTCAACAAATATAGGAACAAAGCAAATGTAATAATAGAAGCAAACTGGAAACGTTTTAAAAATTGTATGCTCTGTCTGAATAATAACCGGACATTGCAAGTTATATTTTCCACTGCCAGCTTCAGTATAGTCCAAGCCAAATCTGGCCAAGCTTAACACCCAAAAGCCAAAAGCCAACCATTCAAACATAGAACAGTAACTTCATATACAAAAGGTATCCAGACTTGCGGGTACATGAGAACCATTGGTATATATGACAGTGTAGGTAAATGTTCCATATGACATCACAGAATCCACAATATATGCAGCAATACATATTAACAGCCACCACGGCTTTGAAAAAGTATTAAAACATAAAACTTATTGTATAGGTTACACGTAAAACAGCAGACCTGTTAAGTGAACTCATACCCCTGACCCCCTGCATCATCAAACACGTTTTTCCGTAGCTTTATCAAAGATGACCTCTATCTAAATCACACAAAAATGTGCGGTTTCATATCCCTTTAAGTGCTGAATCTGTAATACATGTACTGGTGGTCATTGTGCAAAATGATACATTAAAAAAAGGTAGAAAACATTTTGTTCAAATATTTCCAGGTATAGCACGATTTGTGTATCAGGGTCAAGGTTTTCTGAAATTATTGATGGTAACAGGCACAAGAAATCCCCTTGGAGCTTAAAAGGAAATGAGAGAAATTCAGAACACTGAAGAAGAATCATTATTTTCCCTCAATCAATAAGTTTTAGACAGCCACAAAATAAAAGTGTTCTTTAATACAAGTTGCCGCGTTTCCTGCTTGTGAAATACAGACTATGACTATCATCATTTTTCGAAAGCTTCACTGGATAAAACACAGTGTTGGACATAAATGTTTTTATGACAACATCTAATCTGCAGTATTAGTAAATCAAACGTATATATTGGGGCCGATTTATCATATGTCTGGCGGACATGTTCCGCTGTGGCCCTATTGCCACAACATGTAATTCTGGGAAAACAATTACTGTACATATTAGTAGGAAATTCACTTTTTTACTTTACGCAATTAACCCTTTCACTTTCTTCAACTATTTTTATTCCTGAGCTAATCCTACTGAAATGATAAAGCGTGGTAAAGGGATGTCAGCCACACTAAACATTCTCTGGTTATTCAGTTTCACCATGGACTTGTAATACCATATTGCGCGCTAATCCTAGTGCGGTCCAGTGATACTGATAACGCTATCAATACTAGTAGTCTAGGCATGACAGTTATATTATCTAAATAGAAACAAGTTATCCTGATATTTCTGACTAGCATTTTATTGTTACAAATATTAAACCATGGTTTTCAGTTTTTAAACTTTTTGGCCGTAGAAATTATATCTTTGTTTATGTAAATGTTATTTTTATTAATAATTCATAAAAGTTATATTTTAAATGTGTTTAGTACTGGAATATTCTGTGCTAGCTGCATACTTGTTTGCATCCCCTTAGTGACTCAGAATAGTGTTTCTGAACTCTGTTTTACAAGCTGCACAGCAACACGGATAATGGAGTCCTGCTATAATGTACAAAAATATATTGTAATCCAACAGAAGGCTTTTACTGTTTTGTTTTTGTTTTTTTGTTTTTTCAAATATGGGGTCATTTCCAATTCATTATAAACCCAGTTAACACATGTTTTATGAATAACTCTTCTTCATCAGCCTTGACCTCTGGAAAACCTATTCAGGCTCCTTTTGACTAGAACATCATAGTAATTTGTTCCCCTTTTATTTGTGCATTCTGAGTTTACAAATTAATAAACATAAATAGTTGCTGTTGTAGCAAATACAGCTCAAATCATATTTTTAAACTATGAAATGTGTACGTAACTAAATTACCATGAATCTTCATTTATCATGAGAAGTCTGTACATTAAAGTGAATGTAAACTTTCATGAATTAGTGCCCGGGATTTTTTAAAATACTATTAAAAACAGGGGCACTTTCATTCATTAAAGTTTACATTGCAGCATATTTTTCATAGGTATTACAAGTTACAAAATGTCTTATTTTGCTTGCGTTAACCCGCGTAATCCAAAAAGCCAAATTGCGTGCGCGTTCACGTATTCCCCCATAGAAGTCAATGGAGAAGACAAATAAAAACACAAAAACCCTAATCTGTTGCGGAAAGCCCATGACGTAGTCTCCTTGAAAAGTGTACATGAAAATGTGAATATTTCATATTGCAGAGAATATGTTCTATTTATTTATATATACATATTTCTCCATATATGTGATGAATATAGGACAGATATATCTATTTATAGCTAGCTATGTATATGAATATATATATATATATGTCTAGATATCTCAAGATCAATATGTGAATATCTCTGAAAATCCCTCTGAGATATTGTTTAATGTGCATAAGATTGTAATGTGAATTTTTTTTTCTTTTGTGTTCAATATATTTTAAAAACAATTTTTATTAGACAGTGTTAATATGAGTGTAACTGTACTTTGTAATGTATTCTTTAAGTGTTTCGTGAAACTTTTATGTTGCAGAAAACTGTTAAAGGGACAGTCAACACCCGATGTAACTTAACTCCATACCTTAGATAAGGAATAGAAGATCCAGCTGCACCGCATCGCATGTTGATTAGCTCTAACGTTATTGGAGTAATCACCCAAAATACAAACATTTATTCCATGTAGAAATGGCCACCAAACTTCTCCCCCCACCTCCTTCGTCCCCTTCTCTTATCTTTTCCCTGCTCTTTCATGTTCGAAAAGGTGACATTGCTGTTTTGATAATGCGCATTATCTGCTGCCCGCTCACAATCGCAAGCCGAAATCGTAAGTGCTGCTGTGATTACCTTAGTGGCTAGATCGCATTGTTCCTAATCCATTGCGCATGTGCGATTCTCCGTGAATGCGTTAACAATCCAACCGAGGATTCGATTATGATTGGAGGATTCAATTAAAAAGAAAGTAAATACGTAACAGTGGTGGGAGTTTGGCGGCCATATCTACATGGAATAAACATGTATTTTGGGTGATTACTCCAATACCGTTAGAACTCATCCACATGCGATGCGGTGCAGCTGCATCTTCAATTCCTGATCTAAGGTATGGAGTTAAGTTCCATCGGGGTGCTCTTCGATCGCGGAAAGGAGGGAAGGAAGGAAAGAAAGAAAGAGAGAGAGAGAAAGAAGGAAGGAAGGAAGGAAAGAAAGAAATAAAGAAAGAAAGAAAAAAAGAAAGAAAGAAAGAAAGAAAGAAAGAAAGGAAGAAAGAAAGAATGAAAGAAAGAAGGAAAGAGACATTGGGGTCTATTTATCAAAGCGTCAATCTCAGTGCATTCGCCGGCATCAATACGCTCGCCAGACATCGCTGACGCGGATCTGAATACGATCCCCCTATTTATCAAAAAAGCCGTCAAAAACACGTGCGTCAAGTACGGTGCGAAGAGCATCGGACTGTTGTTAACTAACAGTCATCGATGTCACGGTTATTTGGGTTTTTCAAAACTTTATTTATACCATTTCATTACTGTCCATGAACAAGTACATTTCTCTAAAGCTAATCTTTTTTTTTTCAACTGTTAATGCCCAAGAAATAGCTACATTTATACCTCAACAAACAATATCTCATAGAAAGTTATTTTTATATTTATTTTTTATACAACAAATCTGTTATATGATACTTTCACATAAATTAATGTGTATTTGTATTTCTAGAAGTCATGATATGCTTTTATTTAATTTTTTTTATATAAATGATTATTAATGCTAGAATTTGTAAATATATCTAAATATATCTTTGCATATACTGTACTTGTTTATATATATATATATATATATATATATATACACTGTGTATATATATATATATATTATATATATATATGTGTATATACTGTATATGTGTGTGTGTGTGTGTTATGTCAGAAATCTTTTTCAAACATATTTACTTTTCACTTAAAATTCCTTTTTTTGTTCTAAACAATGTTGTCTTTCATATCTCTGTGTTTATTTATACCACTATATGTATATAGTGTAAATTTATTATTATTTATTTATTTATTCTCTCTATACCTGCGTAATCTAGTTTTAAAAAACACCCCTTCACAGGTGTTATAAAAAGGGATGGCATATAAGATGACATTTCTTACTGAAAAAGAAATTCAAGAGAAAGAAGACATACACTGAAAATAGCATGACAATAAAGAGGTGATTTTCATTTCAGCTGTATCTGAATCATGACAGTTTAATGTTAGGTGGGCTATCCCTTTGAGCTATCACCTTAAGATTATATTGAATCAAACATCAATTCGAATTTTAAAATACTTGTAATATTACACTGTGTGTCCTAATGTCAGCATCAGTGTTTATCTTTAATTCTAAATTCACATATACATACTTTCAAAGTATAATACACAATGTAACAAATGGCACTTACAAGTTCTGATGAGTGATCAATGACACAAGTATCGAGCAATTTGATTTGTTAGTGATAGTTTAAAATGTATATTTGAATCTGATTGGCTGATGTCCCATGTGATTATGCACATTCCAATGAAAAGTGGTTGAAAAATTCACTAGTGTGTGGGTTGTTTAGGAGTTTGCGTCATTATTGGTGCGAAGTGGAGAGTGCGAGTTGTATTACATGGCTTAAACATGGTGCACATAGATTTTTCACCAAAAAAAAAAGAAATTAGCTATATTATGTTGTGTATTTATTTCATTTTTATCTCTATATCTAATTTGTAGAAATAATATTGTCCCCTTGCTTTGTAATGAGAGACAAATTTGTAGCATAATCCATAAGTAGCAGTGTATTTTTCATTTTTATCCCTGTATCTACTAGTGCACCAAATGTGGAGCAATAATATTGTTTGATTTAGAAAGGGTATACAATTTTAATAGAGTTTCTAATTTACTTTTATTATGTAATATACTTCATTCTCTAGCAGAATTGAACATAAGTTTTCTGTGTTTTCAGACTCCCATTGACTTCTATGGCATCTGAAACCTGAAGGGTGGCGGATTGAAAACTAGGTACACTGCACCGGAATAGAAGCGAACGTACCTATTAAATGTTTGATACGTTTGGAAAAGGTTCAAATAGAGTCAAATCTGAATTCAAAACATCTGTAATGACGCAAGCATCGTTCTCAGTTGGATTGAGATCGAGGGATCGTATATTACGTCACAAATTTCAACATTAGCCGATCTTGACGCTTTGATAACTATGGCGGATCAATCTCGCGACAAATACGATGCGGAATTCAATCGTATTTTCAGTTGACACTTTGATAAATAGACCCCATTTTATGCATTCACATTTGCAATAATTCTCCTTTACAAAACACAAGGATTTTGAATGAAATACTTATATTTGTCAATACAAAGCTACTAAATGAAAATCAGAAGATAAAATTTATAATTTTTTTTCCTTTGCACCATCTTGCAATTGATGCAGAAAATGAGCAGGAATAAAATATCTATTACTAAAAATATGGAGATACATTTTAAAGTATACCAAATTCTTATTTCAAGGGACATGAAACCCATTTTTGTTCATGATTCTCATGATTCAGACACAGCATGTCATTTTAAACGACTTTCCAATTAATTTATTTTATCTAATTTGTGTTGTTCTCTTTGTATCCTTTATTGAAAAGTATACCTTGCTAGGCTAAGAAGCTGCTGATTGGTGGCTGTGCATTTTTAATTGTTGTCATTGGCTTTCTGCTAGCCCCCAGTAGTGCATTACTGCTCATTTAACAAAGGATACCAAGAGAATGAAGCAAATTAGATAATGGAAACAAAAAGAAGAGAGCGCCACATAGAGCAATATCAAACATGCTAAGTGTAGTGATCGTGGGTGACAGCAATCGTTGGAGAGGTACTCATAAGAGAGTTGGCACTCGAAATAAGTGCATACAGGCAAGCTGACCTTCTACAGCAGTCAGTACGCTGGAGGATTGGAACTTGACAGCAGTCTCCCGGAGAGCAAAGTGGTCCGTCTGGGGTAAGGACAAGCTGATTCCGGAAGTTGAACTGTGGGGAGTTAGATCTTAGCGGTACTCTGTCAGACGCCAAAAACTGATCCGCCCAAAGCAGGAGTGGGCTGTTCCTGGTAGCCACACTATGGGAAAGCTTTCCCTGTACACAGCGTGTACAATTCGATCAACGTGTGCAAATCAGGAAATCCGTCCTCACAGCTCTCGTTTGTAGGCTGTGTGCTAGCGTTACACCAAATAAAGGTGAAAACAGTTTGTGGTATCAAGTTGTATCTTGTATAAAAACGTAACCAGTGGTGATAAAAGAGGTTATCGTTGTATAGAAAATGGCAAGGTCAGATGTATTGTATAAAAAGGGGATTTTAATAGAGCAATACAAAGCGTTTCTCGGCCGTTACAGCTCTGGCCGTTTTATCAGGTAATATTAAAATTAGATAATAGATGTAAATTGGAAAGTTTAAAAATGCATGATCTACCAGAATAATGAAATATTGTTTGGGGGGTTTCATGTCTTTTTCACAGTTACTGACACTCCCATACTATTATCTACACAGAAATTCTTTAGGGTTCAAATAGGGAACCACAGTGTCTCTGAACGCAGCATGTATTTTTCATATCTTTTTGAGATAAATTTGACGTACAAAGAAAAATGCAGACAGAGATAATGAGTATAGCCTTCCTCTGACAATATGCATGAAGGTAACGCAGATAAACAATCAAACGTTAACATAACACTGTTAACCACTTGCAGGCAGGAAGAACTATGAAGTCAGCTGTAGCTTAGCACAACACTGAGCTGTCAGATGGATACAGGCAACAGGAATAGGGGAAAGGAATAAAGGAGAGAGTTAGTACAGGAAATGCACAAAAGGTCAAAGGACAGGAAAAAGCAGAGAAAGGACACTGAAAATATTGTGAGAATTTACAGCATTATTAACCTGAATAACTTCACTTGATTACCACAAACAGTTATTCTGTGATATGATTATTCATACACACAGAACCAAAGAAATAGAAAGAATATTGTTTAAACAAGTAATTTCTTGTAAACGGCAAACAAAAAATGATTAACTATATAGGAGTTAGCTACATAATATGACAAAGAAAGCAATATAGATGTACTGTATGTGCTGCCATCAGTTCTGTTTGTTCCTGTAACCATTTAGTGACATTTATATGTTATGTATTGTAAAATGTGGGTCATAAAGGATATTGATTTAACACATCACATCCAAACAAATGAAAAATAAGAAAACAGTATATCTATCTGTAACATAGCAATGATGTATCCCCTAAATTGCCCTATGTGCTGTCTGCCTGTCTGTCTGTCTATCTATCTATCTACAATATGTCTATATATCTTTCTGTCTTTCAGTCTGTCTGTCTATCTTTCTGTCTTGTAGTCTATGTCTGTCTATCTACAGTATCTATAAGCACACATCTATACTATAATCGGGTTTGTAACGCGTCCGTCGGTGTTGCCAGCTGCGCAACAGAATGTTGGCTGTGCGAGGCAGCCAGAAGAATCAATCTGGATGCAGCAAAGCTGCATTCCGATCCACCTGGATGCAGCGTAAGCAAATCCACCTGGATGCAGCGTAA
The DNA here is from genome assembly GCF_027579735.1 of Bombina bombina. Classification (NCBI taxonomy): domain Eukaryota; kingdom Metazoa; phylum Chordata; class Amphibia; order Anura; family Bombinatoridae; genus Bombina; species Bombina bombina. The sequence goes on from NC_069504.1 coordinate 519,261,552, forward strand.
AAAAAAACACGCAACCGCCCACACAAAATATCGAAAAAACACGTAACCACCCGCAAGAAATAAATAGAAAACACGTAACTGTCCGCAAAATAATAAAATAATTAACCCCTAATCTACAAATAACATAATTAAAATATTACCCCTTAACCGCCAACCCCTCACATCGCAATAAACCTAATTAACCTATTAACCCCTAAACCGACAAACCCCCATATCGCAATAAACCTTATTAACCTCTTAACCCCTAAACCGCCAACCACCAACATCGCAATAAACCTAATTAACCTATTAACCCCTAAACCGCCAAACCCTCACATCGCAATAAACCTAATTAAAGGAACAAAAAACCCAAATTTTTTCTTTCATGATTTAGAAAGAGCATGCAATTTTAACCAACTTTCTAATTTACTTAAATTATCTAATCTGCTATATTCTCTTGAAATCCTTTGCTGAAAAGCATATCTAGGCTCAGTAGCTGCTGATTGGTTGCTGCACATAGATGTCTTGTGTGATTGGCTCATCCATGTGCTTTGCAATTTCTTCAACAAAGGAAATCTAAAGGATGTTGAAAATTAGATAATAGGCATACATTGGAATGCCGTTACAAATTGTATTCTCTATCAGAACCATAAAAGAAAAAAGTTGGGTTTAATGTCCCTTCAACCTATTAACTCCTAAACTGCCAACCTCCCCACAATGCAAATAGCTAATTAAATTACTAAGCCCCCTTACCTAACACCCCCTAAATTAACCCCAATACTAAATTACACTTAAATAAAACCTAACATTAAATTACAAAAAAAATAATCTAAAATTAAAAAAAATTAAACCTAATCCCTATGAAAATAAAAAAGCCCCCCCCCAAAAAAATAAAAACACCTCCTAAACTAAACTTCCAATAGCCCTTAAAAGGGCCTTTTATACAGCATTGCCCTAAGTTAAACAGCTCTTTCACATTTAAAAATTACTAAATCCCCCCTAACAGTAAAACCCTCCACCCACCAAACCCCCGTAAATAAAAATAACTAACACTAAAAAAAAACTAAAGTACCCATTGCCCCTAAAGGGGCATTTGTATGGGCATTCCAGCCCATTAAATCCCTAATCTTAAAAATAAAAAATAAATAAAAAAAATCCTAACACTAAGCCCCAAATAGGTACTCACCATTTTTGAAGTCCGGCAGAGAAGGTCTTCTTCCAGGCAGCTCCATCATCTTCTATCTTTATCCGGAGCGAAGGCGGTGCGGAGCTGACTCCCCCAATGCGTGGATCCTCAGCGGCGGTCCACAATAGCAGTGGTCCTCGGCAGCAGCGGTCCTCAGTGGCGTGGAGGCTCCTCTACATGCGATCGTCCGTCGCACACTGAAGATTGAATGCAAGGTACTCCATATTTATTGGGGTACCTTGCATTCCTATTGGCTTAAATTTTGAAATCAGCTAAAAGGATGAGAGTTACTGAAATCTTATTGGCTGATTTGAACAGCCAAATAGGATTTCATTTCAGTAGCTCTAATCCTATTGGCTGATTTCAAAATTTCAGCCAACAGGAATGCAAAGTACCCCAAATTGATTGCGGTACTTTGCATTCAATCTTTATTGTACGACGGACATCAGATGAAGAGGAGCCGAGGACCGCCGCTGAGGATCCACGTGTCAGAGAAGACAGCTCTGCACCTCCGCACCTCCGGTAAGGACCGCCGCTGGGGATCCACAGCTCCGCGCCACATTCGCTCCGGATGAAGATAGAAGATGATGGAGCCGCCTGGAAGAAGACCTTCTCTGCCGGACTTCAGAAATGGTGAGTTCCTATTTGGGGCTTAGTGTTAGGATTTTTTTTATTTTGGGGTGTTTTTTATTTTTAAGATTCTGGATTTAATGGGCTGGAAAAGAGCTGATTGCCTTTTTAAGGGCAATAAAAGAGATGAATGCCCTTTTAAGGGTAATGCCCATACAAATGCGGGGGGTTTTACTCTTACGGGGGATTTAGTATTTTTTAAATGTAAAAGAGCTGTTTAACTTAGGGCAATGCCCTACAAAAACCACTTTAAGGGCTATTGGTAGTTTAGTATTAGATTAGAGGGTGTTTTTATTTTGGGGGATTTTTTATTTTTATAGGGGTATTAGTTTAGGTTTAAATTGTTGTATTTTGGATAGCTTTGGGGTTTTTTTTCTGTAATTTTAAATTTTTTATTTTTTGTAATTTTAGCTTTGGGGTTGTATTTATATTTTAAATAGACTGCTCTCTGGGCAGGCTTATCGCCTAGTACAATATAACACACTTTCCAATAAAATGTGGGTTAAAAAAGTCTCCTGGTTTACATTCACCATATACTTTTATTTTCAAAGATTGGAAGGATGTGATAATCCAGAGTAGTCCAAAGAAGAATCTATTGAAAACTATCCAGACTATGTTTAACTATAATACTCTGGTGTGCCCAATCAGAAACCAGATGTACATGAGCACACTCTAACCTAAAGAAATAACAGGCAAAATCAATATGGAAAGTATATTTCATTGTTTGATTTTTTTTTAACTGTGCTTAATTAAACATTTAAGACTAGGTTATAGGTGAAACGCAATCGGTTAAGCAGGATGCTGTTTCCTTTCCTTGATCTCAAGCTAAGAATAACGCACAATCCCTCACATAACAGACATCAAATTTAGGTTACCCTTTCACTGTTCTTCACAAGTTATAAAATTATATTTTAATTAAAATATATAAATAGATAGATTTTATTAAAGTGATGTAAAACACTATTTTCTCAATGAGGTGAGGTTTCCTCCTTTTAGCCAGTAGCATGCTAGCCATATGGCATAATGCTGATCAGCTAGCACGGCTATTGGCTAAGAGGTGGAAACGTAGCCTCATTGAAAAATTTGAGTTTTGCCATGGACAGCCGGAGGCAGCACGGCATAAACACGCGGGCAAATAAAGGTACATTCAGCATGAAGCTTTTTTTATACTTAATGACTGAAAGTCCCCTTTATTTATATCACTGGTAAATCCTATCATTTCAAAAATGCTAGGCATTACCATCACTTTAATAAAGGTTTGTTTACTGTGATATAAAGGGATAGGACAAGGTGTTTTGAATGTGAAGGTCTCAAAGGTGTAAGTGTGTGTGTGTGTGTGTGTTTATGCTTATAACTATATGTATGTGTATATGTGTGTGTACATATGTATGTGTATGTATGCATATACATATGTACATCCATATATACACACAAAAACATATATACATACACACACAAACATAAACACCTTTAAGTCCTTCTAAGTCCAACACCCTGTCATTTACCATATCCCTTTAAATCCCTTTAAATCACTGTTAAAACATTTATTTTAACTATAATGTGTACAAATATAAGTGAAATACTTTAATATGTTTTATATGTGTTTTTATATATTTCTAACACTTTACTTTAGGTCTCCAGTTGTGCTAAACTTTTCAGAGCTATTAACTGTAAAACACGCCACTTGTAAAATGAGCAATGCTATTAATTGAAAGTATAGGGTGCGCTAATAAATGTCGGCCGTGTAAACATTTACTGGTGAAACTATTTTACAATTCACTTGTAATACAAGATTTTACGCTATTCTTATCACATGGGCGCGACATGGTTAACTCACTGGGGCCGAATTATCAAGCTGTGAATGCAGCAGTTTCCGCGCGAGCTGTCAGGCTCACCGGAAACATAAGTTAAAGGGCCAGTAAACCTAAAAAATAATATATATAATTCTGCACATAGTGCAGAATTATATAACATTATATTAGTGCTAGTTTTTTATTACAAATATATCCAGTGAATTTTTATAAAAAGAAGAGGGTTTTCCAGACCCGCCCTCTGTGCTCTACTGAGCGGGTCTGGTTTTCCCTCAGAGCGCATCGGGTCAGCTGTTTAGTCACAGCCCGGCCCGACCGCACCATTACATTCAATGCTGTCAGACAGAGCAGGAGCGAGCTGCATTGAATGTAATGGCGCGGTCGGGCCGGGCTGTGACTAAACAGCTGACCCGATGCGCTCTGAGGGAAAACCAGACCCGCTCAGTAGAGCACAGAGGGCGGGTCTGGAAAACCCTCTTCTTTTTATAAAAAATCACTGGATATATTTGTAATAAAAAACTAGCACTATTATAATGTTATATAATTCTGCACTATGTGTAGATTTATATAACATTATTTTTTAGGTTTACTGGCACTTTAAGAAGCAGCAGTCTTAAGACCGTTGCTCCTTAACTTATCCGCCACCTCTGCGAATCTGCTGGGTGGTGGCATTGCACAAGCATTTGACTAGAAATGCTTGTGCAATGTTAAATGCCGACAGCGTATGCTGTCAGCATTTAGCGATGTTGGGCGGACATGATCAGCTACAGCGGATCATGTCCGCCCGACACTTGATTAATCGGCCCCTATATGTCTGTGTGTAGTCTGCGGGCTATGTGAGTGCATTATACTCATCTGAATTGGCACTTACATTTTGTAGTTAGATAAATAGATAGGCAGACATACAGACAAACAGGGTAATGAAAGTGATAAATTACTGACACATGCAGTTATTGACCCCCTGTTTGGCCAGAACAGTCCTACAGCAATTACTTACTTGCCCGGAACACACATCTGCAATCAATGGGTTAAATTACTACTGCATACCACACTCATTCTGCAGTTTTAGCACATGCCTTCCAGTCAAGTCTCCCTCATGTCTCTCACTACTGAGCACTCATCACCACATACTACACCACAGACAGAATTAATGTCTCTCTGTGGTCTGTTACGTCCATTATTACTTATGACAGTACAACTAAACAGCAGCCATAAACATTTTTTGTATTAATGATTAAATGGCAAGAAATAATGCATTTCTCTGATTCGAAGAGCTCACAAATTATAATATGCTAATAAGCTGCAAACACCTTTATAATCACACAAAGCTGTCATTAGGTTGCTTTAAAAAAATGTAATGTTATGACATTTTCAACACTTACTAGGCAGGGTAAGATAGCTGTATAATAAATCTGTCACTTTACAGAAAGAAAATATAAGGGGGCATATTTATCAAGCTCCGTATGGAGCTTGAAGCCCTGTGTTTCTGGCGAGCCTTCGGGCTCGCCAGAAACAGAAATTATGAAGCAGCGGTCTAAAGACTTGTCCGCCTGCTCTGAGGCGGCGGACAAACATCGCCGCAAATCAACCCGATCCAATACGATCGGGTTGATTGACATCCCCTGCCTGCGAATCTGCACAAGAACTGTTGGTGCAATGATAAATGCCGACAGCGTATGCTGTCGGCATTTATCGATGTGCAGCGGACATGATCCGCAATATCGGATTATGTCCGCTCGCACGTTCTTAAATAGGCCCCATAGTCTAGATTCTGAATGGCTCTGTATTTTAGGCTAATAGTAATATATTAGGATTAAGAAAAATTATCTTGAAGACAACATTCTAATCCAGTCTCTACACTGTTTAAGAACTCCATTAGCACCATCTAATATATTAACTAAAATCATCAGAACATCTGGCTTCATAATGTTGATGGTAAAAAAAAAAAAAGATGTTACAGAACCTGAAATGTATTTTCCAGATCATTCACAGTATCACATAAAAGAACGAAATCAACAAATGCCATAAGACAAATCACCAGTGGTGGAGTTGTAAACAATATATAAAGAGAAGATGGTGGCGACACTCGCATTTATTATACAGAATTTATTAAAAGCAGTAAATAGTATAAGCTTATCTTTGTACACCGCAAAAATTATTTTAATTACAGCACATTAGCAAAACACACATGCACTAAATACGCATTACAGTCTGATTTTAAACAGTTTAAATACCTGAGTACTGGTGTATGTGAGCGATTGACTGCAAGGGAAGGGAGGTTTCAAAAGAGAGTAGGAAGAATAGATTAAAGTGATAGTAAATCCTAGATTTTGTGAAATGCTAGGATTTACCAGTGGAACAAATAAAGGGGATTTTCAGTCATGAAGTATAAAATACTTCATGGTGAAAATTCCTTTATTTGTCTGAAGTGTTCACCGCACTGCGCTCCTCAGGCAGCCCACAGCATAATGCTATTTTGCTGTGAGGTGACGTTTCCACCTCTTAGCCAATAGCCGTGCGGGCCAGCTGGCGTCATGCCGGATAGCTAGCACACTATTGGCTAAGATTGCCTCACAGCAAAATAGCGTTCTGCAAAGGGCTGCCTGAGGTGCTCAGCGCGGCGAAGGCTTCAGACAAATAAGGGAACTTTCAGCATGAAGTATTTTATACTTCATGACTGAAAGTCTCCTTTATTTGTTCCACTGGTAAATCCTAGCATTTAACAATTGCTAGGATTTATTATCCCTTCAACAGTAAACAAAGAAGAGAGAATTAAATAGGAAGGAAAGGCAGAAGGCAAGTAGAGACAGGTGATAACTGGAGGAAGGATTTTAGCAGTGCTGTGAAGGCCGGTTAAGTTGGCCCCAGGGAGAGAGTGAGTGAACCATCAGGGGGACCCATAAAGTAGACAGTGGGAGTTGTAGGCCAAGAGGTAAGGGCAGGATATAGATATACAAAAAAGGATGCAAAAGGAAAGGCCAAAGTAAACTCAAAAGACATTAGCCTCGAAAAATTGCATGCTCTGGGGTCTATTTATGAAGCAGCGGATGCTGCTTCCGACCCTCTCTGCTTCAGTTCCGACTGATGCAGAAGTTAAGAAGCAGCGGTCCTAAGATCGCTGCTCCTTAACTCGTCCGCCACATCTGAGGTGGCGGACAGCAATCAGCCCGATCGAATACGATCGGGTTGATTGACACTACCTGCTAGCGGCCAATCTGGAGGAGGCGGTATTGCACCAGCAGTTCACCAGAACTGCTGGTGCAATGATAAATGCCGACAGCGTATTGATGTGCGGCGGACATGATTCTCTATAGCGGATCATGTCTGTCCACACCTACATAAATAGACCCCTCTAGCTGAATCATGAAAGTTTAATTTTGACTAGACTATTCATTTAATCAGATGTCAAGAACAAAAATGGTCATGAAGCTAAATCTAAAAAGTAGACTGGTGGTGGTTCAGGGAAGAACATCAAAAGCAATAAATAGTAGTAGTGCTTTGTAGAGTCAGTGTCATGTAAATGGGCTGAAAGCGGAAGCAGACACTAAAGTTATATAATATATGATACAATAATATAATAATGATATTGTAATCTCTCTTTGCAACCATAAATATAACGATATTAAATTGTGTACGTGTTAAATATGTATAAGTATAATATAATGAGCTGATTTACTACAGCTTTCATTTAGGGAAGTGAGAGGAGGACTTTCTATATATGTGGCAGGACTGTCTGGTTACTGCAGGAGTTTTAGTTATTTTGTTTTTCAACTAATGCTTTTTTTTTTTTTTTAAATTTTTATTTTTTATTGAGGTTTGAGATAAGGCATACAGAAAATATAAGACAATAAAACATAATATCAATTCAGTACAAATATCTTAGGACATAGAAATTTAAAATGTACACTACAAATTCCTGTAGTTAAGATCCAAGGAAATGGTATACAATGTAAATGCCTAATATTTAATTAACCTCCGTGAAGACGAAGAGGTCACTCTTGGACCTCGTCACTGCTATTTCAAATTGTAGGGGGTTATTCACATTAAAGGAGACCACTTTTGGATCTCAAATAACAAACCTCTTTTTATATTTAAACACTCTGAGATAACCTATTAGAGATAAAACCGCTGCGAACATTATTAACAAAACTGCTTATACCTAACAGGCAAAATATTATATTATAATAAGCTATGGGCTTGAGATGAATCTCAGGTTGAGCAAACAGGATGGCCTTTAGCTCTATCATGAAGATACATATTCTTAGGAGGACAAGGGTAGCCTTAGTATAACCTTAATATAAGCATAATCACGACATATGTAAAAGATGTACCATAAATTATACAGGTGATATTGAACCTAACAAGGAGTCAAGGTATGAGTAAGGGAAGCTCCTATATCAATTTAGCCTGCTGTGATATTGGGAAATTCAAACCTGCAAGTTATACAGCAGGAGAAGTATACTTAAGTAAATGTAGGATGAATAACCTTGTAGGGTATAGTAGGACTTCCTGTTCAATTAAATCCTTGAAGGTAATGACAATAACATAGATGTTCCTACATCTATCTAATTCCAGGTGGGATTATAAAAATAAATGAACATGGGGTAGATATGCAGATAAGCCTATGCCCATTCAGACCATTAGAGTTAGGTGAAAATTAAGTATTAGCTATGTCTATATATGTCAGTCTGATGTTTTAGCTAAAACGTTTTCAACTTGCTAAAGCCTAATGCAGCAGAGTAAAGATAGCCCATCATCCCGGCCACAGACGACCCGGCCACCTTACACTCCAATTATGGCTATTGCATGATAACATAGCGCTAACGTGGTAACAGTTTATCCTACACCCCTAGTAAAATAGCTGTTATAGTCACCGATGTGTAGAAATTTGAGCAAGGACCAGAAAACCTGGTAACAAACTTTGCAAATCAATACATAAGACAGAGATAGCTATAAGTGATCATTACCCAAATATAAACCCTCAAATAGAATGGAGTGCAACTTTTTGTAGGGATAGCAGTAATAACAGACATTAGTCCCGTAAAGCTTCTTGCAGGAGAAAGTTAAGTCCGGTCTCAATAAACATTAAGGCTGTGTAGAAGCATAGTCTCTCCCCGATATAAACAATTAAATAGAGTGGGGTGTAACTTTTTGTAGAGATAATATTAATACCAAACATTAAACATTAGTCCCGTAAGGCTCCTTGTAGAGGAAAGTTAAGTCCGGTCCCGCTAGGCATTACAGCTGTGTAAAAGGTAGTTTCTCGCTAGTCCACAGTAAGGTCTGGGACCCTTGGCCTAACCCACACCAGTACGGGTGTACTCACTGTGTCCCAGAGATGGCCACCCACTCGGCGACATGGACTGCTGCAGGGTATTCAAAGCCCCCAACTTTATGACGCTGCAGATGAAAGTGTGGCATACAGAGCGTAAACTGGATGGCTTCCCATGTTTTGTCTGCGGTGTGGCTGTAACGAAGCTGTCCACCAGCAGGAAGGGCATCAGGCCTTGTTGGGAATCAAGCCTCCATGTTGCTGGTGGCATCCGCATCAGGTAAGTCGGCTTCCCCAGCTGTTTGGCTCTCTTGAGAGGACGGACACCATCGGAACGGTCAGACACCTTATGTGTCGGGGAAGCCGATCGACTCTCCATTTCAGTGTCAGGCTCGATGGAAACCAGATGCGGGCGGCGTACTAGATCAAAGATTCTCTGATCCCGGCTTAAGTCAGGGCAGGTTTCGGTATCTTCCACTATAGGTATGAGGTCGGCACTCTCTTCATCACTAGTTGCAGGGGTGCGCTGGGGTTGAAAGGCCTCCTTTAGTGTGGCGCAGAACTTTTGCTCAAAGTTTGCCAGAGTCTGCTGCAGGGCAGACAGGAATTCTTCCATTGTCCCAATAGGCAATAGCATGACCAGCGTTAAATATCTGGCTCGTTAACCCAGAATCAGAGACTCCGGGGGGGGTCAATAATGCGGGCAGCCCCAACAGCACAAAGAAACAAGCACTCGGTATAAGCCTCGTGGCCTGCCTCCGTGTAGTTAAGCTGAAGAACATAGGCAGGTCCGGTTCCGTGTGATGGATCCTCAGAGTTCTCTAGAGTTTCTGCAGTCTGTACACTTTTAATCAGTAGAGAATACTGTGTAATATTTAGTAAGAAACCTTTTGGAATCCAATATAATCCAAGAGCTCTCCACAAACACGTCCTGCCGCGACAGCTACAGGCTCCGCCCCCCTCAACTAATGCTTTATATTGTCCATTTCTATATATTATAAAACCTGTTATGTTATTGCATTTTATATAAGCTCAACTTATTCAAACCATGAGCTGCATTACATTTTATTTTTATACAAAACAAATTTTTTAATTCAATTATATGTATAAACAAACTTGAAATTACCATTTATTAAGCATGATAAATAATGCATTGCTGCATATACATATAGAGCCACAAACATACACCGGATCTACAGAGTTAATTGAAATTAAACATCTGTTAACATAGGAGCAGAGAAAACCAGTGGGCAGCGGTATTATGACCCCTGGGCTATTGCATATGTCTTCTATAGGTATTTATATTATTCTCAAGAGTCAACTGAACAATACGCCAAACACTAAACTGAGAGGAAAAATAAAAGGCTGACACAGGAGAGAAAAAAATTCTATTTCAGAAACAGATAGAGAATAATAGGAAACCACAGGATTTAGCAACACACACAGTAGCAAATGAGCAAGAATATTTACAGCAGATGTCCGCACATCAAGCAAGAGAAGAAGGGGCGCACAAATACTGAAAGCAAAATGAGCATGAGGGGAACCACATTCCTGTTGCCATATGGTCGACAGGTTATATATGCAGTAAATGTTATCACAAAGGATGGAATGACTTTGCAAATAGATGTTTGCTATCAAAATATTTATATTAACATTCTGTATACGCTACTATTTTATGTGCATTGATGTTAGCCAATAGGTGCTATAAATGTTCTTAAGGAAAAATAATGGAGCAATAATAAAATGATTTAATGTGAATTTTTATTGTACTATTGATTAAACACAATAATGTTGTTGACATAGGAAAAGGGGTTAAACACACTGTTTAAGTAAGTTATGAACTGGCAGTGCACTGCAGATGCTGGCTATGCACATATGCCGTCCCTGATTCGTCAAGTGGCCATTTTCAGCTTGTGACCAGTAGTCGATACCCTGTATGGAGTTTTAAAGGAGGTGATATAGGTATTTTTACTTTCCTCTCGTTGCACCTTCCAACAAATACATCCCATCTCTTCACTCACATTTTCCTCATTCGAAACCCACATGATTCGCTTATTCTCTCCCCTCTCTATACGTGTTGCAGTCATATAACGACCCCCTGGCTCTTCAACTCAATTTCAAGATCACTTGGCTGACTGGCTACCTTATTTCCTTTCCTCAGACACCCCTGCCCTCATTCTTGGTGATTTCAACATCCCTCTTGACAATCCCACTGCCTCCTCTGCAAAACAGCTTCTGCAACTCACTTCATCTTTCGGTTTGTCACAATGGACTGACTCTCCCACTCACAAAGAATGTCACTCCCTTGACCTGATCTTTAGCTATCGATGAACTCTCTCAAACTTCACAAACTCTCCTTTTCCTCTTTCTAACCACCATCCCCTCACTTGCAACATCTCATCCCTCCCTACAACTCTCCCTCCTTCTACTCCTCACACCAAACTTCTCAGAAGCATTATGTCATTAGATCAGCAACAGCTTGCTTATTCTCTTGAACCTCTCCTCTCATCCAACTGCTCCTTCTCCTGCCCTAGCCAATATATCTGCCACTATAATTCACCTTAAATCGGTCCTTGACAATCTGGCCCCTCTTACCATTGCTCGGAAATCACACACTCATCCTCAGCCCTGGCATACTCCTCTGGCACGGTACCTACGCAGATGTTACCGTACTGCTGAGCGGCAATGAAGAAAACCTTGGAGTTCAGCCGATTTACATTTTGAATTCATACTATTCTGCCCTTAATCTCTATAAGCAACATTACTTCTCTACTCTTATCTCTAATCTTTCTTCAAACCCAAAACGTCTGTTCTCCACTTTCAATACTCTTCTCCACCCACCCCCACCCCCTAATACAACTTCTCTGTCAGCTCAAGACTTTGCCAGCCACTTCAATAACAAAATCATCTCCATCAAAAACGAAATCAGCTCTCAACATACTTCTATTCTCTCAACGCTCACAATCAACCACAACCCACATAGCCATAAATTTAGCTCTTTCTCCCCTGTTGCTGAGGAAGAAGTTTCGGCACTTATATTGAGCTCTGACCTCACTACCTGTCCTCTTGACCCTATCCCCTCACAGCTGCTCCCCTCCCTCTCTTCTACCCTTACTCTTATACTCACACATATTTTTAGTATATGCACGCCTATCCCATTTCCTTACATTAAACTCCCTCCTCGACCCACTGCAATCTGGATTTCGTCCCCATCACTCCACAGAGACAGCAATCGTTAAGTTTACCAATGACCTGCTTACAGCAAAATCAAAAGGCCACTTCTCTCTGCTTATCCTCCTTGATCTGTCCGCATCCTTTGATACTGTTGACCATCCTCTTTTGCTCCAAACCCTCCAATCCTTTGGGATTTGTGACACAGCCCTCTCATGGTTCTCTTCCTACCTGTCCAATCGTACCTTTAGTGTAGCCTTCTCTGGGGCCTCCTCTGCACCCTCATCACTTTCTGTTGGGGTACCGCAAGGTCTGTCCTCGGTCCCCTTCTCTTCTCAATCTACACGTCATCATTAGGTTCCCTAATAAAGTCCCACGGGTTCCAATATCATTTGTATGCCGACGACACCCAAATCTACCTCTCTGCACCAGACCTATCTCCTTCCTTGCTAACCCGTGTCACTAACTGTCTTTTTCACATCTCTTCCTGGATGTCCTCTCACTACCTCAAGCTAAATCTCTCCAAAACTGAGCTCCTTCACTGGCTTCCTCTTGCCTCCAGGATTAAACACAAAATTCTCACTCTGACATACAAAGCCCTCAACTGCACTGCTCTCCCCTATATCTCAGACCTTGTCTCCAGATACTCTCCCTCCAGTCCCCTTTGCTATGCTCATGACCTCCTATTCTCCTCCTCTCTTGTTACCTCCTCACACTCCTGCTTACAGGACTTCTCCAGACTGGCTCCCATCTTGTGGGACTCTCTGCCTCCCTCCACAAGACTCTCCTCTAGTTTTGAAAACTTCAAGCGCTCCCTAAAGACTCTACTATTCAGGGATGCATACAACCTACACTAACCTTTCTTTATACCGTTTCCTCTCCTCCATTGCTATCCCCTTGAACTCCATTAGCATGTAAGCCTAAGAGCCATGCTGTTTGTAGATCACCTTCTTTAGAGCTGACTACAACAGTGCAACTCTTGGCAGGGCCCTCTACCCATCTGTAATAGAGCAGAAAAACAAGGGAAAAGTCACTTAGATAGAGAGTAACCACGGTGAAGTGTGTCAATCCACTTGAGAGCAGTGTGTTAGTCAGCTAGCTCCCAAAATCACAATGTGTGTAATGTTTGGAAATTCACAGGATTGAATGACCAGGTCCAGTGAGTATTCCCTACCTCAAACTTAGACCGGTGAGGTTCATATACCTCCGCTGGATGCACAAATATAAAAATGCAAACACACTAGATGTCTAGTGAATATAATGAATATATATATGCCAAGAGTCCACAACTCATACCTGTGTGCTGCTGGATCCTGAGCGACAGTCCATTGTGGTAGACTATCAGTCCTCCTTATTATGTATTGGACATGTAATTCAATCGGTATCCAGCTCCTGCGGTAAACCTGAGTGAACTCTGACGGCTGCGGTGGGTAGCTCCTCCTTCCGTTTGTATCCCAGGTGAAGGGCGTGATAATGCGGTCAGGTTGAATTGGTGCAATACCTTGCTGCTGTGCTACACTATGGGCCGGTCAAATGCGAACAAGGAGTGAAAAAAGGAGCACAAGCAGCGGTTTCAATGCACATAACATTTATTTACAAATGCCAAACATAGCGCCAAGGCGCTCACAGTGAAGAAAAGAAAAACAACACGTTTGTCAAACAGAACAAAATCGTGAGAGGGGATAACACACCCCGGGGTAAATACTGACAAAAATCAATAGGACTAGCTTAAAGAAACAGGTATACGCGTTTCAGCTTACAGCCTTACTCATTACCTGACTAAAACACAATGAGGTGAACTTAAAAACAGTAGCTAGTCATCCTATTGGTAGATGGGAACACTCCCATTAGTTAATCCTCCAATGGAACGATTGGATTGTGTAGCTATGATCAACTAGGACAGCAAGGAAATATGCACTGTTTACGGCTCACAGTGAAACGTATGGAACAAGAATAGAAATGTAAATAAATAAACAAATAAACATAAACTTGAATATAAATATAAACAGTTCTAATGCATTATATGTAGCATAAATCTAATAAATATAGACAATTTAGATTAGCAAACATGACATAATAATTGTTGATATACTCAATTCCGACCAGAGAGAGTATAAAAGAACCCCGGACCCAGCCGAAAACATTTGAGTTGCTGGGAAACTGCTCCATCGTTGCTGAAACAAAAATACAAATATACAGGTGGTTTAAGCACAGAATAAATGTCGTTTGCAACCAGATTATACAACTTATATAAATATTGAGCTATAGTGACCAGACCCTAGGCATACTATACATACATTATAATTATGCCAATAGTGCTATTAGCCTGAAAAAATATATATATGTATAGTACGGTCAATATTGTCTATAGATAAAAAAGTGCTCTAATTATATGCATTCCTTAACAGACAGGTCAGCAGGTAGCCTTATTATAACAGGGAACCTTATTAGCCATAGTGGAGTGAATCTAGAGGGTGAGCTAAAGTACTAGGGACCCGAAAAGCCATACTAAAGTACCTGGTGCTGTTAGGCTCCTATTCTCCTAGGGTGACATGGTATGGACCAGGTAAGCCTGGTGGGGGAGAGGAGAGGATAGGCCCTACCAAAAATTGATAAGGTCATATTCTGAATTTAGGCCCTCTGGAACTCTTGTCCTGAGTTTAAAGATCCAGAAGGCCTCCCTCTCCCCTAGCCTGCGGACCCTGTCAACTCCACCCCTGCAGGGAGCCACCCTCTCGATAATAGTCCATGTGAATGAACTGGTGTCTTTCTGGTGTGTGCCAGCAAAATGTTGGATCAAAGCTGTAGTGAGTACCCCCGCCCTTATATCACTAAGGTGCTCTTTAATACGGGTTCTGGCCTCTCTTGTCGTGAGGCCCACATATTGAAGGGAACATTCCCTGCAAGAAATAACATAAACTACATATGTGGACCTACAGTTGAGGCAAGAATCTATCATGAAGTTCTGACCCGTCATTAGTGAGGTGAACTGGTTTCCAGGGGCTAGCTTTTCACAGGCCACACATGTACGATGGTGGCAGTGAAATGTACCCTTACAACTCAACCATGAAGAAGTGGTTTGTACTGTCTTTTTAATTCGTGTGGGTGCCACAATGTTTCCTATTGTTCTGTTTTTCTTGTAGGAATACCTTATGCCATCTCTGACCACTCCTTGGAGTTTGTCATCTGCAGATAGCATATGGAAATTATGCCTCACTATTTGGCAAATTTCCCTATATTGTCTTGAGTACTCAGTTAGGAAGACAATTTTGTTGTCTTTCCCTTCCTGAGTGCAGGATTTAGGCATAAGGAGTCTTTCCCTAGGTATTCCTCTAACAATATTCCTCGCTTTCGTGATGACAGAACTCCTATAGCCTCTCTCTTTCAAGCGTAGGGTCAGTTCATTGGCCTGTTTCTCATAAACCTCTGCATTACTGCAGTTTCTTTTCAGCCTAATGAACTGACCCTTCGCTACCCCTTTAAATACTCCTGGCGGGTGGCAACTAGCTGCGTGTAGCAGTGAGTTGCCCGAAATGGGTTTGCGGTAGGTCTCTGAGCTAATGAACTGGTCCTGTCTACCTCTGAGGGTCACATCTAGAAAATTAATGGTATCGCTTTGTATCTCATTAGTAAAGTGTATCCCCATAGAGTCATCATCAAGACTTTTTATGAATGTCTGTAATTCAGATTCACTGCCTCCCCATATAAAGAGGAGGTCGTCGATATAGCGACCGTACCAAACCACTTTGTCTTTGTGAGGATTCCCATCTCCATAGACGTGGGATAGCTCCCACCAACCCATGAACAGGTTGGCGTAAGAGGGGGCAAATTTCGCCCCCATGGCCGTCCCACGCCTCTGGAGAAAGAAATCCCCCCCAAATTCAAAGTAGTTATGGTTAAGAAGGAAGTTGGTAACTTCCACCACAAAGTTCACAAAGTTTGAATTTAGTCCGTATTGTTTTTCTAAGAAAAACCGGATGGCTTGTAACCCCTTTACGTGTGGAATGGAGGTGTATAGCGATTTGACATCAGCTGTCAGCCAAACATAGTGTTTGCTCCAGACTACTCTTGAAAGGAGATTGAGTACATGCTTTGTATCTGAGAGAAAGCTCCATAGAGCACTCACCATTGGCTGCAAGACATGGTCCAGCCACTCTGACAGGTGCTCCAGCAGGGATCCAATGCCACTCACGATTGGCCTCCCCTGTATATTTTCAGTGGATTTATGGACCTTGGGTAGGTGATTAAATGTGGGGATGGTGGGATTAGACACTAAGAGATAGTCCCGTGTCATGGCATCAATAAAGCCCAACTCCACACCATCATCTACAAGGGAGGCCAATCGCCGCTGGAACCTCCCTGTCGGATCACCCGGTAGAGCACTGTAGTCATCAGTATTCCTTAATTGCCTGTAAGCTTCCTCCTTGAAGCTACTGGCATTCAGTACCACTATGGTACCGCCCTTATCTGCGGCCCTCACCACTATATTTTCATTGCTGGCTAGACTGTCTAGGGCCTTCCTCTGTAGTGCTGATATGTTGTTGTGTTTGCCCCTCTCTGACTTGTAATATAACTTAGTGAGGTCCAATTCTACCCTCTGTTGGAATTTCTCCAAGACTTGGCCTCTGTTCTGGATCGGATAGAACGAGGACTTACACTTAAAGGTTGGAACCTGTACACTCCCAGCCTCACTGGCCTCATCCCCTAGTATCTCTAGAGACCTAATGTCACAGATTTCCTGAAAACTGAATTGAATGTCGGGCCCTTGGCCTACCAAGCCCCCTGACCTATTTCTGGTCATAGATGCGTGGCTCTCATCACTTTCTCCCTCTTGGGAATGGTAGAACTTCCTTAGTGTTAATTTCCGAATTAGCTTATTGACATCAAGTAGTGTCCTGAACAGGTTAAAATCTGCAGTTGGCGTAAAGGACAGTCCCAGGCTCAGTACCTCCAGTTCATGTTTGGTCAGCACCACATCTGAGAGATTCAGTACATTCTGTAGTTGCCTCGGCCTCTGCCCTTTCTCTGGGGGTACCTCCTTTGATCCTTGTATTGGTGGCTTTGATCCTTGCTGGCGCCTCCCCCCCCGTCTGGTGTTCTTTGGGGGACGTGAAAAACCTGTTCCAATTGTGCTCTCTCCACTTCTGTAGCCTCTGTAGTACTCGTCTCTACACATCTTATTTCTTCCCTATAGTGTGAGCGTGGCTGTGGAGCTTGTGTTTTTAGTATAGAGGGTGGTAGAGGTATTGAATTGTCCTTTGGTCTGGTCACTGGTGTCTTAGGTGGTATTTCTTCACCACCCGATCCAGACCCCTCATCACACGATTCCCCTTCACTTTCAAAAAAGTTCACTCTCCTTCTGCTTCGCCTGTGTCTATTGTTCCCCCTTGATTTATTTGGGTAAAATGTATTTCTATTTTGTTCCTTCCTTAGAGTTTGTCTATCCTTTTTATTCCATACATAGACACGATTCAAGTCGTAGTCTAGCTGGTCCCTAAGGTATTTACTGTGTTTTATTTCTAATAGCAGTGTTTTCGCTTCTGCTATTATTTGCTGGAGTGTGCTGTCAAACTTTAGATAGCTTGGTTCCTTGCTCCTATTGTTCAGTTCCCTCTGAACCTCTTTAATTTTTAATGTTATCTCCTCTAGGGACTTTTGTTTGTATTCGCAGATCAGCTGCATAAGTTTCTGTGAGCAGGTACTCAGGTGGCCATTCCACAGATCAATGAATATCTTATCATCTGTGACAAAAGTAGGAAATTTGTTTAGCCTTAGTCCCCTGGGTATAATGCCCAATTCCTGATACTTAGTCAAAGTCTTTATATCCCAAATGAGTTTGTTTTCTTTTAGGAGTAGAAATTCTAATTCTTCAAATAGGGCAACCAGGCTATAATGAGATTTGTCAGTGGAAAACACTTTGTTATAATCCACAGGAGCAGTGTTCCTTTCCTGTGCATTCCTCAGTGAGAACAGTGAAGCTACTTCAGTACTACCCCCTTCACTCATACCTGACCGCAAGCACGCTCACACAAAAAATATATGTGTTTAAAAGCTGATAACAATGTTTGTGTGCCAATAGCTTCAATTGGTGTAGATGCCACCTAGGATTTCGGTTACCCTCCCAGGAGTCTGGCCAAGACCCCACGTATACACGTAATAGAGCAGAAAAACAAGGGAAAAGTCACTTAGATAGAGAGTAACCACGGTGAAGTGTGTCAATCCACTTGAGAGCAGTGTGTTAGTCAGCTAGCTCCCAAAATCACAATGTGTGTAATGTTTGGAAATTCACAGGATTGAATGACCAGGTCCAGTGAGTATTCCCTACCTCAAACTTAGACCGGTGAGGTTCATATACCTCCGCTGGATGCACAAATATAAAAATGCAAACACACTAGATGTCTAGTGAATATAATGAATATATATATGCCAAGAGTCCACAACTCATACCTGTGTGCTGCTGGATCCTGAGCGACAGTCCATTGTGGTAGAATATCAGTCCTCCTTATTATGTATTGGACATGTAATTCAATCGGTATCCAGCTCCTGCGGTAAACCTGAGTGAACTCTGACGGCTGCGGTGGGTAGCTCCTCCTTCCGTTTGTATCCCAGGTGAAGGGCGTGATAATGCGGTCAGGTTGAATTGGTGCAATACCTTGCTGCTGTGCTACACTATGGGCCGGTCAAATGCGAACAAGGAGTGAAAAATATAAATATAATATATTACGTGTATACGTGGGGTCTTGGCCAGACTCCTGGGAGGGTAACCGAAATCCTAGGTGGCATCTACACCAATTGAAGCTATTGGCACACAAACATTGTTATCAGCTTTTAAACACATATATTTTTTGTGTGAGCGTGCTTGCGGTCAGGTATGAGTGAAGGGGGTAGTACTGAAGTAGCTTCACTGTTCTCACTGAGGAATGCACAGGAAAGGAACACTGCTCCTGTGGATTATAACAAAGTGTTTTCCACTGACAAATCTCATTATAGCCTGGTTGCCCTATTTGAAGAATTAGAATTTCTACTCCTAAAAGAAAACAAACTCATTTGGGATATAAAGACTTTGACTAAGTATCAGGAATTGGGCATTATACCCAGGGGACTAAGGCTAAACAAATTTCCTACTTTTGTCACAGATGATAAGATATTCATTGATCTGTGGAATGGCCACCTGAGTACCTGCTCACAGAAACTTATGCAGCTGATCTGCGAATACAAACAAAAGTCCCTAGAGGAGATAACATTAAAAATTAAAGAGGTTCAGAGGGAACTGAACAATAGGAGCAAGGAACCAAGCTATCTAAAGTTTGACAGCACACTCCAGCAAATAATAGCAGAAGCGAAAACACTGCTATTAGAAATAAAACACAGTAAATACCTTAGGGACCAGCTAGACTACGACTTGAATCGTGTCTATGTATGGAATAAAAAGGATAGACAAACTCTAAGGAAGGAACAAAATAGAAATACATTTTACCCAAATAAATCAAGGGGGAACAATAGACACAGGCGAAGCAGAAGGAGAGTGAACTTTTTTGAAAGTGAAGGGGAATCGTGTGATGAGGGGTCTGGATCGGGTGGTGAAGAAATACCACCTAAGACACCAGTGACCAGACCAAAGGACAATTCAATACCTCTACCACCCTCTATACTAAAAACACAAGCTCCACAGCCACGCTCACACTATAGGGAAGAAATAAGATGTGTAGAGACGAGTACTACAGAGGCTACAGAAGTGGAGAGAGCACAATTGGAACAGGTTTTTCACGTCCCCCAAAGAACACCAGACGGGGGGGGAGGCGCCAGCAAGGATCAAAGCCACCAATACAAGGATCAAAGGAGGTACCCCCAGAGAAAGGGCAGAGGCCGAGGCAACTACAGAATGTACTGAATCTCTCAGATGTGGTGCTGACCAAACATGAACTGGAGGTACTGAGCCTGGGACTGTCCTTTACGCCAACTGCAGATTTTAACCTGTTCAGGACACTACTTGATGTCAATAAGCTAATTCGGAAATTAACACTAAGGAAGTTCTACCATTCCCAAGAGGGAGAAAGTGATGAGAGCCACGCATCTATGACCAGAAATAGGTCAGGGGGCTTGGTAGGCCAAGGGCCCGACATTCAATTCAGTTTTCAGGAAATCTGTGACATTAGGTCTCTAGAGATACTAGGGGATGAGGCCAGTGAGGCTGGGAGTGTACAGGTTCCAACCTTTAAGTGTAAGTCCTCGTTCTATCCGATCCAGAACAGAGGCCAAGTCTTGGAGAAATTCCAACAGAGGGTAGAATTGGACCTCACTAAGTTATATTACAAGTCAGAGAGGGGCAAACACAACAACATATCAGCACTACAGAGGAAGGCCCTAGACAGTCTAGCCAGCAATGAAAATATAGTGGTGAGGGCCGCAGATAAGGGCGGTACCATAGTGGTACTGAATGCCAGTAGCTTCAAGGAGGAAGCTTACAGGCAATTAAGGAATACTGATGACTACAGTGCTCTACCGGGTGATCCGACAGGGAGGTTCCAGCGGCGATTGGCCTCCCTTGTAGATGATGGTGTGGAGTTGGGCTTTATTGATGCCTTGACACGGGACTATCTCTTAGTGTCTAATCCCACCATCCCCACATTTAATCACCTACCCAAGGTCCATAAATCCACTGAAAATATACAGGGGAGGCCAATCGTGAGTGGCATTGGATCCCTGCTGGAGCACCTGTCAGAGTGGCTGGACCATGTCTTGCAGCCAATGGTGAGTGCTCTATGGAGCTTTCTCTCAGATACAAAGCATGTACTCAATCTCCTTTCAAGAGTAGTCTGGAGCAAACACTATGTTTGGCTGACAGCTGATGTCAAATCGCTATACACCTCCATTCCACACGTAAAGGGGTTACAAGCCATCCGGTTTTTCTTAGAAAAACAATACGGACTAAATTCAAACTTTGTGAACTTTGTGGTGGAAGTTACCAACTTCCTTCTTAACCATAACTACTTTGAATTTGGGGGGGATTTCTTTCTCCAGAGGCGTGGGACGGCCATGGGGGCGAAATTTGCCCCCTCTTACGCCAACCTGTTCATGGGTTGGTGGGAGCTATCCCACGTCTATGGAGATGGGAATCCTCACAAAGACAAAGTGGTTTGGTACGGTCGCTATATCGACGACCTCCTCTTTATATGGGGAGGCAGTGAATCTGAATTACAGACATTCATAAAAAGTCTTGATGATGACTCTATGGGGATACACTTTACTAATGAGATACAAAGCGATACCATTAATTTTCTAGATGTGACCCTCAGAGGTAGACAGGACCAGTTCATTAGCTCAGAGACCTACCGCAAACCCATTTCGGGCAACTCACTGCTACACGCAGCTAGTTGCCACCCGCCAGGAGTATTTAAAGGGGTAGCGAAGGGTCAGTTCATTAGGCTGAAAAGAAACTGCAGTAATGCAGAGGTTTATGAGAAACAGGCCAATGAACTGACCCTACGCTTGAAAGAGAGAGGCTATAGGAGTTCTGTCATCACGAAAGCGAGGAATATTGTTAGAGGAATACCTAGGGAAAGACTCCTTATGCCTAAATCCTGCACTCAGGAAGGGAAAGACAACAAAATTGTCTTCCTAACTGAGTACTCAAGACAATATAGGGAAATTTGCCAAATAGTGAGGCATAATTTCCATATGCTATCTGCAGATGACAAACTCCAAGGAGTGGTCAGAGATGGCATAAGGTATTCCTACAAGAAAAACAGAACAATAGGAAACATTGTGGCACCCACACGAATTAAAAAGACAGTACAAACCACTTCTTCATGGTTGAGTTGTAAGGGTACATTTCACTGCCACCATCGTACATGTGTGGCCTGTGAAAAGCTAGCCCCTGGAAACCAGTTCACCTCACTAATGACGGGTCAGAACTTCATGATAGATTCTTGCCTCAACTGTAGGTCCACATATGTAGTTTATGTTATTTCTTGCAGGGAATGTTCCCTTCAATATGTGGGCCTCACGACAAGAGAGGCCAGAACCCGTATTAAAGAGCACCTTAGTGATATAAGGGCGGGGGTACTCACTACAGCTTTGATCCAACATTTTGCTGGCACACACCAGAAAGACACCAGTTCATTCACATGGACTATTATCGAGAGGGTGGCTCCCTGCAGGGGTGGAGTTGACAGGGTCCGCAGGCTAGGGGAGAGGGAGGCCTTCTGGATCTTTAAACTCAGGACAAGAGTTCCAGAGGGCCTAAATTCAGAATATGACCTTATCAATTTTTGGTAGGGCCTATCCTCTCCTCTCCCCCACCAGGCTTACCTGGTCCATACCATGTCACCCTAGGAGAATAGGAGCCTAACAGCACCAGGTACTTTAGTATGGCTTTTCGGGTCCCTAGTACTTTAGCTCACCCTCTAGATTCACTCCACTATGGCTAATAAGGTTCCCTGTTATAATAAGGCTACCTGCTGACCTGTCTGTTAAGGAATGCATATAATTAGAGCACTTTTTTATCTATAGACAATATTGACCGTACTATACATATATATTTTTTCAGGCTAATAGCACTATTGGCATAATTATAATGTATGTATAGTATGCCTAGGGTCTGGTCACTATAGCTCAATATTTATATAAGTTGTATAATCTGGTTGCAAACGACATTTATTCTGTGCTTAAACCACCTGTATATTTGTATTTTTGTTTCAGCAACGATGGAGCAGTTTCCCAGCAACTCAAATGTTTTCGGCTGGGTCCGGGGTTCTTTTATACTCTCTCTGGTCGGAATTGAGTATATCAACAATTATTATGTCATGTTTGCTAATCTAAATTGTCTATATTTATTAGATTTATGCTACATATAATGCATTAGAACTGTTTATATTTATATTCAAGTTTATGTTTATTTGTTTATTTATTTACATTTCTATTCTTGTTCCATACGTTTCACTGTGAGCCGTAAACAGTGCATATTTCCTTGCTGTCCTAGTTGATCATAGCTACACAATCCAATCGTTCCATTGGAGGATTAACTAATGGGAGTGTTCCCATCTACCAATAGGATGACTAGCTACTGTTTTTAAGTTCACCTCATTGTGTTTTAGTCAGGTAATGAGTAAGGCTGTAAGCTGAAACGCGTATACCTGTTTCTTTAAGCTAGTCCTATTGATTTTTGTCAGTATTTACCCCGGGGTGTGTTATCCCCTCTCACGATTTTGTTCTGTTTGACAAACGTGTTGTTTTTCTTTTCTTCACTGTGAGCGCCTTGGCGCTATGTTTGGCATTTGTAAATAAATGTTATGTGCATTGAAACCGCTGCTTGTGCTCCTTTTTTCACTCCTTGTTCCTCTACCCATCTGATCCCTATAAATGTTTCCTTGTATTCCGCCTATGTTTATAGCGCTGCAGAATCTGTTGGTGCTCTACAAATAACCGATAATAATAATAATAATTTAAAGGGACACTAAAGCCAAATTAAAACTTTCATGATTCAGATAGAGCAGGCAATTTAAAAAAAAAAAAACTTTCCAATTTACTTCCATTATCAAATTGTGCACAATCATTTTATACACACACTTACTGAGGCACCAGGTCCTACTGAGCATGTTCAATAGGTCACAGTGTATACGTATATGCATTCTGTGATTGGTTGATGCCTGTCACATGAAACAGGGGGAGGAAATGTAAGCAAATTTTGAAATTTGGTAGAAGAAAATCTACTGCTAATTTAAAAATCAGACACCTAGACTGCAAGTTTTGCGTTACGGTTTTAACACTGAAAAAATGGCCATTTCATTGTAAAAACAGTAATGCAGCCATTATGAGTCTTGTCGGTATAGCTATACCGCAAGCATTGTAGCCTGTATTGCAACGTAACTTCCGCACTCAAAAAATTGACATTTTTGCGTGGGATTTCCATAGCGCCAGTATTACAAGTTGTGCGTTGAGACTAAAATGCTTGCGTTACAGCTTATACCGACATGAGCCATTCCGCAATCTGAAACCAGTAGTTATGAGTTTTGTGCCATAAAAATGTTTCACAAAACTCATAACTAAACTGTTACAAAGTACACTAACACCCATAAACTACCTATTAACCCCTAAACCGCAGCCCTCCCACATCGCAAACACTATTTAAAACTTATTAACCACTAATTTGCCGCCTGCCCACATCCCCTCCACTATAATAAAGTTATTAACCCCTATTCCACCGCTCTCCGACATCGCTGCCAATATAATAAAGCTATTAACCCCTATTCTGCCACTCCTCAACATCGCCGCCACTATAATAAAGCTATTAACCCCTATTCCGCCGCTCCCCAACATCGCTGCCACTATTATAAAGTTATTAACCCCTATTCCACCGCTCCCCAACATTGCCGCCACTAATAAAAGTTATTAACCCTTAAACCTCTGGCCTCCCACATCACCACCACTAAATTAACCTATTAACCCCTAAACGGCCAGCCCTCCACATCTCAAAAAACTAAATTAAACTATTAAGCCCTAAACCTAACAACCCCGTAACTTTATATTCAAATTATAATATCCCTATCTTAAAATAAATAAAAACTTACCTGTGAAAAAAAAGCAACTAAGTTTAAACTAACAATTAACATAACTAGTATACTGAAATTAAAATAACTACCAATTAAAAAAACTAAATTACACATTTAAAAAACCTACTACTACAAAAAAAAAAAAACGCTACTAAAAAATACAAAAAATAAAAAATACTAAATTACGAAAAATAACAAACAAAATTATCAAAAATAAAAACAATTACACCTAATCTAATAGCCCCCCAAAGCTAAAATTACAAAAAATAAAAAATTTAACATTACAGAAAAAAATAAACAAAGCTATCCAAAATAAAAACTTTAAATCTAAACCAATACCCCTATAAAAAAGCCCCCCAAAATAAAAACACCCCCTTTGTATTTTTTTTACAGGTAAAAGAGCTGATTTCTTTAGGGCAATGCCCTACAAAAGGCCCTTTTAAGGGTAATTGGTAGTTTATTGTAGGCTAGGGGGTGTTATTATTTTGGGGGTGCTTTTTTATTTTTATAGGGCTAATAGATTAGGTGTAATTGTTTTTATTTTTTATAATTTCGTTTGTTATTTTTTGTAATTTAGTGTTTGTTATTTTTTGTAATTTAGTATTTTTATTTTTTGTAATTTTAGATTTAAATTTTTTTAGTAGTGTTAGTTTTTTTTTAATGTGTAATTTAGTTTTTTTAATTGGTAGTTATTTTAATTTTAGTATAATAGTTATGTTAGGTTAATTATTAGTTTAAACTTAGTCTTTTTTATGTCACAGGTAAGTTTTTATTTATTTTAAGATAGGGATATTGTAATTTTAATATAAAGTTAGGGGGTTGTTAGGTTTAGGGGTTAATAGTTTAATTTATTTTTTTGCGATGTGGGGGGGCTGGCAGTTTAGGGGTTAATAGGTTTATTAGTGGCCAGAGGTTTAGGGGTTAATAATTTTTATTAGTGGTGGCGATGTTGGGGAGCGGCAGATTAGGGGTTAATAACTTTATTTAGGTGTCTGCGATGTCGGGGGCAGCAGATTAGGGGTGTTTAGACTTGGGGTTTATGTTAGGGTGTTAGGTTTAAATGTAACTTTTTGTTCCCCATAGACATCAATAGGGTTGCGGTACGGCATGTTCAGACAAGCACAAACTAAATTTGCGCTCATCGGGTTAGCGTGACTAAATAACTTTTTAAAAAAGGGAAGCAGGGTTGGTCCAGGCAGCTATAGACCAGTTAGACTGATATCAATAGTTGGGAAGATACTTGAAGGGATCATAAGGGATTATACTGATGAGTATATTCACGTTAACAATATTATGAGTTCAAATCAGCATTGTTTTATGATAAATAGATCATGTCAAACAAATAGAATTAGATTCTACAAGGAAGTAAGTACAAATATAGATAAAGGGGAATCAGTTGATGTGATATACTTGGATTTTGCAAAGGCGTTTGATACAGTGCAACATGAGAGATTAATGTACAAAATTAAGGGACTGGGAATAGCTGAAAATGTTAGTTTATGGATAAGTAACTGGAAAAAAGACAGGGAGCAATGAGTAGTTGTAAATGGATCATACTCAGATTGGACAAATGTAATCAATGGAGCCCCCGGGGATCAGTACTGGGCCCTGTTCTTTTTAATATTTTTATAAATGACTTGGGGCAAGGAATAAATAGCAACATCTCTATATTTTTTTTTAGAAGACTTTTTTTATTGAGGTTTTCACATGATACAGAAAACAGAATACAGATAATGAAATGTCATGGTCATGTGGAACTGCAATAGTCTATCCAATACATTGGTTCACATTGCTAGAATAATTGCATAATATATGATCTATCTGTATTATCTTAGAACCTCCTTTAGATTAAACATAACAACAACAGAAACAGAATGCATACAGTCATTTGCAATTAGAAATAGTACAGTTAGTTTAGGTAGTTACACATTTTTATGGGTGCAGTGGCAACATCTCTATTTTTGCAGATGATACAAAGTTGTAAATGGAAAATGAGATTTAATAATGGAGAATACAAGGTTCTACTTTTTGGAAGTAAAAATAAGTAGCTAACCTATTATTTAAATGGGACTAGACTTAGAAAAACAGAGGAGGCAAGGGATTTGGCAGAACTTATAGATAACAAGCTAAAGACTGATGCACAATTCAGGGCAGAGGCTTCTAAGGCTAATAAGATACTAGCATGTATCAAAAGGGGCATTGATGCAAGGGAGGAAAGCATAATTCTGTCACTATAAAAATCCCTGGTAAGACCTCACCTTGAGTATGGAGTGCAGTTCTGTGGACTAATCTCAAAAAATACATTGCAGACTTAGAAAAAGTTCAGAGAAGGGCCACAAAACTAATAAGTGGAATAGAGAATTTAAACTATGAGGAGAGGTTAGCCAAACTGGGCCTGTTTTCTCTATTAAAAAAAAGGTGCTTGAGAGGTGAAATAATTACTTTATATAAATAAATTCAAGGCCCATTTACAGAGATGGTGGAAGCTCTTTTTATTCCAAGAAAATTGTTTGTGGCAAGAGGTCACAATTTAAGGCTGCAGGAAAAGAGATTTAGGGGCCGATTTACTAAGCAGTCAATGCTGCTTATTCTGTGCGAGCCTTTAGGATTGCCGGAATCAGGAGTTAAAAAGCAACGGTCTTAAGACCGCTGCTCCTTAACTCGTCCGCCACCTCTGAGGTGGCAGACAGTAATCAGCCCGATCAGATACGATCGGGATGATTGACACCCCCTGCTAGCGGCTGAGTGGCTGCGAATCTGCAGGGGGCGGCATTGCACAAGCGTATGCTGTCGGCATTAAGCAATCTCTGGCAGACATGATCCCCTACAGCAGATCACGTCCATCCGACATTTAGTAAATCAGCCCCTTAATCTCCAGCATCGTAAATGTTTTTTCACTTTAAGAGCACTCAAATTGCGGAACTCATTACCTAAGGCAGTAGTAAATGCCAGTATCTTAGATACAGTTAATTAAAAATGGTTTAGATACATTTCTGGCTAGAAACAGAACTCAGGGATATGATTTCTTGTGTTAAACGAGTCACCTTTTTTAATGGCATTAATTTAAGCTCAACTGAAGCTTTTATTGTAAGTATATTAAAGGGACACTGAACCCAAATTTTTTCTTTCGTGATTTAGAATGCAAAGAATGGACTTCTGTCTTCTTTTAACCTTATATACTTTGTTACTATGTTACCTCATGTAAAGCCTGTGTTAAAAAAAACAAATGTGCACCAAACACAAGATAAATACGGTTACACTCATATATACACTATCTGATAAAAAATATTCATATAAACAGGGTTAAAAGGAATATGGTATATGACAGAGAAATGGATGAATGGAAAGGACTATAAATATACATATATGTCTAAATATGTGTATGGGTGTATATATATGTGAATATATTTGTGTGTGTGTATATATATATATACATATATATACGATCCAAGTTAAGGACAGCACAATCTTACTTACTCCAGCTGCCAAGGTGCACTACAAACCATGATGCACAATTCTTCCACAAACGTAGGCACTCATTGGTCTTGTGAAAAAGTTTGTAAATGTATTCAATCCATAGAAAAAAGAATTACATGACGTTTCGGTACATTCCTGTACCTTTATGAAATGTAACCACAATATAAAAATATTAAAACTTCCTAACAAACTTACCTACATCCACCACCTAAATACCCCCGGTGTTCACTGCGCTGCCGCCACATTGCCGTGAGAGAAGTCGGTGTCTGACGTCATCAAAGCGCGCATAGCTATGCGCCACGTCACGCAGAAAAGCCGAGATCACTATGGTAACACACGTAAACATATCGGCCCGTGCGGCAGTGCCAGTGAAAACTGTCATTTCAAATTTACAAGCTGCACTATGTGTTTGATGTGATGAGCGTACATCACTTACTATTATAGGCGCACCATATGCATGTTTATTGTTAACACTTAAACTTTCACATATATATTAGTGCAGCAGCAATGGGAAATGACTAACTAATTGTGATAAATAACTCAATTACATAAACTATATACATAGGTGTATCAGTACAATATTACATTTTTTTGGCAGTAATATCATACACATAGTGCAGCTTGTAAATTTGAAATGACAGTTTTCACTGGCACTGCCGCACGGGCCGATATGTTTACGTGTGTTACCATAGTGATGTTATGTGTTTGCAGCATATTTACTGAAATCAAAAGCTATTTCAATCAAACTTTGAACAACATTTTAACTTTTTAAACATTTTAACAGGTCACGTTACATTTTTACATAGGACCCCTTATTTGATAGCAGCTTCACAAGTCTTGCATCCATTGAACTTGTGAGTTTTTGGACAGTTTCTGCTTGAATTTGTTTGCAAGATGTCAGAATAGCCTCCCAGAGCTGCTGTTTGGATATAAACTGCCTCCCACCCTCATAGATCTTTTGCTTGAGGATGCTCTAAAGGTTCTCATGCTCTAAAGGTTCTCAATAGGATTGAAGTCAGGGGAGGATGGAGGCCACACCATGACTTTCTCTCCTTTTATCCCCATAGCAGCCATTGATGCAGAGATATTCTTTGCAGCATGAGATGGTGCATTGTCATGCATGAAGATGATTTTATTACAGAAATCAAAGTTCTTCCTACTGTACCAGGGAAGGAAGTGGTCAGTCAGGAACTTCACATACTTTGCAGAGGTCATCTTTACACCTTCGGGGACCCTAAAGGGGCCGACCAGCTCTTTTCCCATGATTCCGGCCCAAAACATGACTCCACCACCGCCTTGCTGACGTTGCAGCCTTGTTGGAACAGGGTGGCCGTCCACCAACCATACACTACTCCATCCATCTGGACCATCCAGGGTTGCACGGTACTCATCAGTGAACAGGACTGTTTGAAAATTAGTCTTCATGGATTTTTTTGCCCAATGCAGCCATTTCTGCTTGTGAGCATTGGTTAGTGGTGGCCGAATGGAAGGTTTATGCACCGTTGCAAGACTCTGGAGGACTCTACACCTTGATGTCCGTGGGACTCCAGAGGCACCAGCAGCTTCAAATATCTGTTTGCTGATATGTAATGGTATTTTAGCAGCTGCTCCCTTGATCCGATGCATGGATCTGGCAGACATCTTCCTCAAAGTGCCTTTATCTGCACGAACCAGTCTGTGCGCTGAATCAGCCTCAAATCTCTTAATAGTGCGATGATCACGCTTAAGTTTTCGTGAAATATCTAATGTTTTCATACCTCGTCCAAGGCATTGAACTATTTCACTCTTTTCGGCAGCAGAGAGATCCTTTTTCTTCCCCATATTGCTTGAAAATGGTGCTCTGCTTAATAATGTGGAACACCCTCGTTTAGTAGTTTTTCCTTTAATTAGGCTCACCTGGCAATCTAATTATCACAGGTGTCCGAGATTGTTTTCAGTGATCAAAAGAGCCCTGAGACACAATGCCATCCATGAGTTAAACTGAAAAAAAATATATTTAATCTTTGTGACACTGAAATAAAATTTGCATAATAATTTGGAACAGGGTGTAAATTGACCCTCCTGGATCAATGGAAGAATTGTCCGAATCGTCTCCATCTTGAAGGATGGGACTCTGAGAAACTTGTTTAGACTTTTGAGATCTAAAATGGGTCTGAACGTTCCCTCTTTTTTGGGAACTACAAAAAGATTTGAGTAAAACCCCTGCCCCTGTTCCTGTATTGTAACGGACGAATTACTCCCATAGTGGAGAGGTCTTTTACACAACGTAAGAACGCCTCTCTTTTTGGTCTACAGACAATCGTGAAAGAAGAAACCTTCCCCTTGGAAGGGAATTTTTGAACTCCAGATGATACCCCTGGGACACGATCTCTAGTGTCCAGGGATACTGAACATCTCTTGCCAAAGCCTGGACAAAGAGAGAAAGTATGCCCCCTACTAGTTCCGGTCTCGGATCGGGGCCGCCCCTTCATGCTGTCTTGGGAGCAGCAGCGGGCTTCTTGGGTTGTTTACCCTTACTCCAAGCCTGATTGGGTCTCCAGATGGGCTTGGCTTGTGCCAAGTTCCCTTCCTGTTTGGCGGAAGAGGAAGAAGGGACTCCCTTGAAATTTCGAAAGGAACAAAAATTACTCTGTCTCCTTTGTTTAGATGTCTTATCCTGAGGGAGGAGGTGACCCTTACCTCCCGTGATGTCAGAAATGATCTCTTTCAATTCAGGCCCGAATAGGGTCTTTCCTTTGAAAGGGATAACCAAAAGCTTAGATTTAGAAGACACATCCGCAGGCCAAGATTTTAACCATAAGGCTCTGCGTGCTAAAATGGAAAATCCTGCATTCTTAGCCGCCAACTTTGCGATTTGAAAAGCGGCATCCATAACAAAGGAATTGGCCAGCTTAAGGGCCTTAATTCTATCCAATATTTCCTCCAAAGGGGTCTATGTCTTAAGGGACTCCTCAAAGGCATCAAACCAAAAAGCAGCCGCAGTTGTGACTGGTACAATGCAGGCCGTCGGTTGTAATAGAAACCCTTGATGAACAAATAGCTTTTTCAGAAGACCCTCCAACTTCTTATCCATGGGGTCTTTGAAAGCACAACTATCCTCAATTGGGATAGTTGTACGCTTAGCCAGGGTAGAGATAGCTCCCTCCACCTTAGGAACCGTTTGCCACGAATCCCTGACAGAGTCAGCTATAAGATACATTTTCTTAAAGTTAGGAGAGGGTGAGAACGAGATACCCGGTCTTTCCCATTCCCTCGTAACAATTTCCGAAATTCTCTTAGGAACCGGAAAAACATCCGAATAAGAAGGAATCTCTAAGTATCTGTCCATCTTACACAATTTCTCTTGCGGTACCACAATAGAATCACAGTCGCTAAAACCTCCCGAAGCAACAGGCAGAGATGTTCAAGCTTAAATCTGAAGGACATGACGTCCGAGTCCATAGATCCCTGGGAGGGTATATCGGAGATAGCCAACAAAGCATCAGAAGTCGCAGGAACCACATGAGTTTCTGTTCTGCATCGTTTGCCCTGTAACACAGGCAATTTAGACAAAACCTCTGTGAGAGTGGATGACATAACTGCAGCCATATCTTGCAAAGTGAAAGAAGTAGACGCCATAGAAGAGCATGGCGTCGTTTGTGCGGGCGTTAAAGGCTGTGACGCTTGGGGAGAAAACTGCGGCATACCCTGAGTCTTATCAGTCTGAGAACCGTCATTGGAGATATCTTTATTAAAATTCTTAAAGAAAATGTGCTCCTTACATTCTAAAGCCCTTTCAATGCATGTAGGGCACAATGTACCAGTGGATTCCACAATAGCATCCAAACACATAGGACATGTAACGTTTTCAATGTCCTCCATAATAACAGATTTGAAATGCAAGCGTGGTCAAATCACTTGTTAAAACAATTTTAGCAAAAAAATTCAGTGAACTGTGTCCTTAATCTTAAACGTTTACACAGAGAACCCAAGTATTAAATTAATTCTAGCCTCAATTAGGAGCGGCTCTAAAGTATGCTTTGGCACCCTTATCGTGGGCCCTGCTAATACCCCAGTAACCTCTCCGAGGCTCTGCTGCGGTTCCTACCTGCCCCCCGTGACCACCGCTATCCTCCAACAGCGTGACTAGGACCACTTGCAAATAATAATGACAAGCGGACCTAGTAGCTGCACCAGAACACTGCCTTCAAGTTGTCGGAGCTCAATCTATGCGTAACTGCGCTACCTGAGCGTGCGAGGACAAGCCCCGCCCATCGAGGGCGTAAACAACATCAAACGCGGGAAGCTAAGAAATGGCGATCTAACGCCATGTACCACAAAACAAATATACAGTGAAACACACCCTATTACATGTCCCCAGCATCAGCCCAAAAAAAACACTTTAATAAAAAGTTATGCCGTATATGTACTCGCATTTGAGCAGTACAATAACCTTCCAGCCATTGCAATTGATACCGGACTGTCAGGGAAAATTTAACCATATGTGGGTTGTCATATGTGGGTTGTCATCTGCCCACTAGTATAGCCAGCCCTATTTAGAGCCTTCAAACATTGATCCTGTTCTGTTTTGGATCCTGTTAAAATATAATAGGATAGCACAGTCCTCTTCTGAGAATAAGCAATAAAGCCCCAGAAATAAAAAAGACTGTACCTACCTCCATGCTGAGGAACAGCATGCAACTCCTCACAATGTCAAGAGATCCACTTCTTCTCCTGAGATCCTGTGAAGAAATAAAGGTCTTGGGAAACATTAACTAAGTCCAGGACCAGGCAGCACCAATATGGGAGGCGCAGTGAGACTAAAATTTCACAAGTTCCCCTAACTGGTTCTTCCAGATGCTGCCCAGCAGTAAAATAGTACACTTTGGTACCATTTAAAAATAAAAAAAAGACTTGATTGAAGAATCTAAACTAACACCTCACTTTACCTCACTCCTATCACTAACACAGGCAAAGAGAATGACTGGGGGGGGGAGGGAAGGGAGGGGTTATATATGCAGCTCTGCTGTGGAGCTCTTTGCCTCCTCCTGCTGACCAGGAGGCGATATCCCATAAGTAAGGATGAAATCCGTGGACTCGTCATATCTTGTAAAAGAAATATATATATATATATATATATATATATATATATACACTCACTGGCCACTTTATTAGGTACACCTGTTCAATTGCTTGGTAACACAAATTGCTAATCAGCCAATCACATGGCAGCAACTCAATGCATTTAGGCATCTAGACGTGGTAAAGACGACTTGATGAAGTTCAAACCGAGCATCAGAATGGGGAAGAAAATAGATTTAAGTAAATTTAAACGTGCATGGTTGGTGGTGCCAGACTGGCTGGTCTGAGTATTTAAAAAACTGCTGATCTACTGGGATTTTCACGCGCAACCATCTCTAGGGTTTACAGAGAATGGTTTGAAAAAGAGAAAATATCCAGTGAGCAGCAGTTGTATGGATGAAAATGCCTTGTTGATGTCAGAGGTCAGAGGAGAATGGGCATACAGGTTTGAGATGATAAAGAGGCAACAGTAACCCAAATAACCAGTTTTTACAACCAAGACATGCAGAATACCATCTCTGAACTCACAACACGTCGAACCTTGAAGCAGATGGGCTACAGCAGCAGAAGAATCAGCCGGCTTCTGTCAGCTAAGAACAGGAAACTGAGGCTACAATTCGCACAGGCTCACCAAAATTGGACAATAGAAAATTGGAAAAACTTTGCCTGGTCTGATGACTCTTGATTTCAGCTGCGACATTCAGATGGTAGGGTCAGAATTTGGCGTAAACAACATGAAAGTATGGATCCATCCTCCCTTGTATCAACGGTTCAGGCTGGTGGTGTAATGGTGTGGGGGATATTTTCTTGGCACACTTTGGGCCCCTCAGTACCAATTGAGCATCATTTAAATGCCACAGCCTACCTGAGTATTGTTGCTGACCAAGACCAACCCTTTATGACTACAGTGATGGCTACTTCCAGCAGAATAATGCACCATGTTGCAAAGCTCAAATCATCTCAAACTGGTTTCTTGAACATGACAATGAGTTCACTGTACTCCAATGGCCTCCACAGTCACCAGATCTCAACCCAGAGTAACTTTGGGATGTTGTGGAATGGGAGATTTGCATCATGGATGTGCAGCCGACAAATCTGCAGCAAATGCATGATGCTATCATGTCAATATGGACCAAAATGTCTGAGAAATGTTTCCAACACCTTGTTGAATCCATGACACAAAGAATTAAGGCAGTTCTGAAGGCAAAAGGGGGTACAACCCGGTACTAGCAAAGTGTACCTAATAAAGTGGCCAATGAGTGTTTATATATATATATATATATATATATATATATGTGTGTGTGTGTGTATTTATGTATTTATATATGTATATATCTACATATATACACATATATATATATATATATATATATATATATATATATATATATATATATATATATATATAAACAGCATAAAAGAAAACTTGTACTCACTGTATTTTTAAACTTGATTTTTACTGTCACAGTAAAAATCAAGTTTAAAAATTCAGTGAGTGCAAGTTTTCTTTTATGCTGTTTATAATTATTCACTAGCACCCTGGTAGATGCTTTCAATGTGAGAGTGCACATCCCTGCTACATTATATATATATTTATATATATATATATATATATATATATATATATATATATATATACACTTTGGAGCCCTTTCAACTTAAATAACGTAAAAACATGAAAGATAATTTACTGTAAACATTTTACATTCCTATGTTTTTCACATAGTAGAATATGTTCTTTGTATTTTTTAAATATATATATATTCCTATATTTATCTCACTCACTCTATCTCTCCATATATATATGTATGTATGTGTGTATATATATATATATATATATATATATATATATATATATATATATATATATATATATATTTATTTATTTTAATCAATCATATATATATATATATCCCTTTGAGTGCTAAGCACTTTCCCACCTGGATGCTAAGCTGATTTTAAGTTTTATTTTTTAGAAATATATTTTGTTGAAACTTTTTTTTTTTTCTTCAGATCCCCAAGACTTAAACCGTTGGAAAGGTTAGACGATTACCTTTCCAACGGTGGGTCTTGGGGGTCTGCTGTTGCTTAGATACCTGAGATACAGGCTTCTAAGCAGCATGCCCCCTTTCCCTATTCTTGTCATTGTAATTTTTCAATAAAGTTCTGCGGTGACGTCATCACGTCATTGCGCTTGACGTCACCGCACAAAACATGAAGCACCGGCTATGCCTGTCAATATACAGGCCAGATCGCTGGGGTAGGAGCGGGTGGGAGCCCTCAGATCTCCCTCAATGTGGGAGAGTGCTAGTGACGGCTCTGAGCCGTCGTTAGCACCTGAGTGGGAAACTCTGCAACGGCTCAGAGCCGTCATTAGCTTTTAAGGGGATATATATATATATATATATATATATATATATATATAAACATACAGATACAAATAAATATTTAAAAAGAAAAAGAAAATTTTCTTCTTTGTGAAGAACATTGGAATGTAAAATATAAATAACTTGAGCGCCTTTGGTCTAACGTGTTGTCATGTTATCATGTGAGCGATAAGTGCTCCATTTAAGTCTATGGGGCCGAATGATCAATGTACAGATGGACATGATCGGCTGTAGCGATCATGTCCGCCACACATCGGTAAATGCCGACAGCATACGCTGTCGACATTTATCATTGCACAAGCATTTCACTAGAAATGATTGTGCAATGCCGCATTTACTTACAACTTGTAATATGCGCACGTGTAAAAATCTACTTTTTTCCAGTTTCCACTCTCCATTAAAGTGTATGGGGAGAAGTTAACACGGTCACGATATCCTAAGTCTTGAAGTTAGCACGCGTCATCTTTTCCTTGTGCGCAACATTTTACTTTCAACTTGTAATATGTGCGCTAACTCACGCATGATAAAATATTACTTCTGGAAGTGTTTGGGCACTAGTGAAAATGCTAAATAGCGCGCCATAAGTCTGATCTGCAAATTTGGTAATATAAAAATGAAGCTGTTGCCATGTTCTTTTCTAGTTATACACAAGGTTTGCTTGTTTACAATCAATTTTTCTCTTTTCTTTTTTCTTTCTTTTCTTTCCTTTTTCTCGAACTTTTATTACTGATTATGCTATAATATTTTCATTCCATCTTCATTTGTTAATTTTATAATTGCAGCTTATATCATCATGTTGAAATCTTTATGGGTTTATTTTTACGTGAATGTTCAAATGTTTTATCATTCTCTTTTCTTGAAAATTTCAAGAAAAATGCTTAATTAAAAAAGAAAATGAAGTCAGTTGTTATTGGCAAAATCCATAGCAACCAGGATATTTACTCAAGCAAAAGTCAATTCTACACATTTCAGAGGGTGGGAGAATCACAGTAATTATCAATGTCATACTAAAAGTAGTAAATACCCTACGCATTTCAGTCATTTAAGACTGATTTATTAATATTGACTGCTATAGTTATATGTATTATCTTCTCGGTGAACATTTTCATGTAGTACTGAGTGTATGTAGCAGGATATTTAGTACTCTGTGAGGACATTGTTGCTGGTATAACAGAGATTTTCTGGTTGGCAAGAAGAACCTAATTAAGGTCTTTTTGCTCCCTGATCCTACTGTATAATACTCATTTCTCTTCAAGTTTCCAGAGCCACAACCAGTGCATAACAGGCTTGCTTATTCTTTGCTTGATTCTAATTGGCCACGCTAAGTTCATCACGCTTTTCCAGTTACTATGAACTAAAATAGGCAAAGGGTACAACTACAGTAGGATGGTTACTACTCGCCATGGTGTTTTTCCTCCTATGCCTGCAGCTGTCTTCCAACCTATTCTTTTCTTTTACCCTTTCAAATGTGCTAGTTAGTGAAGTTCTTCACACTGGGTGCCTCCATCTTGAAATCTATGTATTCTTGTACCTTGCAACACAAGTGGTGCAAATTCACAGATTGGTGACATTGTTGTCTACTTGACCAGCTGTACCATGCGCTTCAGTTTAGTATGCACAAACAATTTCTCTATATTATTATTAAGGGCTTTTTATATTTGTTATACAACTTTTAAACTTTATAACAAACCTGCAAAAATGTATTTCTTCTGCTTTCTATTGTGTGAATTAACCCAAGGTGCAAAGTACAGCTGCAAAAAAGCCAGCAACTGTGAAAGTGCACTGCTTCTGTCACAGAATGCAGCAATCTGCGCATACCAAGATGGCACTGCCTAGTATAAAAATCAAGAGCTTAACCATCTAATTTCTGTAATAGGTTAAAACAAGAGAACAGTTTTATAAAGAGCTGCATGCAGAAAAGGAAAACAATGCAATAATGAACAGTAACCATGTTACTATAGGTGTAACCAGTTGTTTAATGTTCCTTTAAGTCTGCAACAAAATGGCATGTCTAGGGTTGCCAGGTGACCAGTGTTGAACTTGGCAGTTCAGTTTTTTTTGGTTGCTGATTGGCAAAAGTAATGCAAGAAAAAAATGTATCTAAAAAGTATCTCTGCTCTGCTAATGTAAATGGCAGCTAAGGGGTTTGTTACTAGGCATCTCACTGCAATATTTGTGTTACTGTCTGAGGGGTAAAATTACTCTTTTGTGTGTGTTGCTTCTTAAACCAAACAAAAAGCTTTATTAACTGAAAGTTATTGGTGTACACTAGTTGTCAGTAAAGTGACATTTCAGGCACTGAGGAAGGGAAGGCAGTCTCTTAAGCATGTGGATATTTGTCATATGAAGATAAAGCTACAGTGAAAACTACTGTGCCTGTCTGTGTAAATGTGGCATGGAGATAGTCCATTTGGGTTAGTAAATCCCTAAAATTATATGATGAAAAAAAGTAACAAGCAGTTGTGGAGATATAAAGACTGGAGTTTTTTATGGTGCACATTAGTGGTAGAATGTATTTTCTTGTGTGAGGCACTACAGCAGAACAACAAGAGCACACTGTTTTGCTATGTATGGGGGGGGGGACTCTAGCTGTGCTGCCACAGATACTTGTATAATGAGGAGAAGAGGATGCTGGGAGCAAATATACTTTTTTTTCCAGATGTAACTATGCATTGTAGACACAAGTACACATTTTAATGGGTTATAGTTGAGAGGACCCTTTTCATTCTATTCAATAAAGACTGTTCATGAAACTAATATAGCTAAAATAGCAACTTGTAAACTGCAGAATTCAAAGAGATTTGCAGCTGCTTCTCATTACAGCTGCAAGAGGTGAGTTCCGCTCCATTCTAATCAATAGACTGTTCACTTCTCACTGCAGTTACACTGTCAAGGATACAGGCAGTGGCAGTTCTATGAGGTGTTATGCACCTCCAAACGCATGTGTAGCACCCCTATTAAGCTGCAAAAGACTCTCGGCTAGATTTAGAGTTTGGCGTTAGCCGTCAAAACCAGTGTTAGAGGCTCCTAACGCTGGTTTTGGGCTACCGCTGGTATTTAGAGTCAGTCAGTTAAGGATCTAACGCTCACTTTGCAGCCGCGACTTTTCAATACCGCAGATCCCCCTACGCTATTTGCGCATCCTATCTTTTAAATGGGATCTTCCTAACGCTGGTATTTAGAGTCTTGGCTGAAGTGAGTGTTAGAAATCTAACGACAAGACTCCAGCCGCAGAAAAAAGTCAGGAGTTAAGAGCTTTATGGGCTAACGCCGGTTCATAAAGCTCTTAACTACTGTGCTCTAAAGTACACTAACACCTCCATCACTCTAATAAAAAAATTTTAACCCCTAATCTGCCGACCGCACATCGCCGCCACCTACATTATCCCTATGTACCCCTAATCTGCTGCCCCTAACACCGCCGACCCCTATATTATATTTATTAACCCCTAATCTGCCGCCACCAACGTCGCTGCTACCTTACCTACAATTATTAACCCCTAATCTGCCGACCGGACCTCACCGCTACTATAATAAAGTTATTAACCCCTAATCCGCCTCATTCTCGCCTCAATAACCCTATAATAAATAGTATTAACCCCTAATCTGCCCTCCCTAACATCGCCGACACCTAACTTCAAGTATTGACCCCTAATCTGCCGACCGGACCTCACCGCTACTATAATAAATGTATTAACCCCTAAAGCTAAGTCTAACCCTAAAACTAACACCCCCCTAAGTTAAATATAATTTTTATCTAACAAAATAAATTAACTCTTATTAAATAAATTATTCCTATTTAAAGCTAAATACTTACCTGTAAAATAAACCCTAATATAGCTACAATATAAATTATAATTATATTGTAGCTATTTTAGGAATAATTTTTATTTTACAGGCAACTTTGTATTTATTTTAAACTAGGTACAATAGCTATTAAATAGTTAATAACTATTTAATAGCTACCTAGTTAAAATAATTACAAAATTACCTGTAAAATAAATCCTAACCTAAGCTACAATTAAATCTAACACTACACTATCAATAAATTAATTACATGAAATACCTACAAATAAATACAATTAAATAAACTAACTAAAGTACAAAAAATAAAAAAAGCTAAGTTACAAAAAATAAAAAAATTAATTACAAACATAATAAAAATATTACAACAATTTTAAGCTAATTACACCTACTCTAAGCCCCCTAATAAAATAACAAAGCCCCCCAAAATAAAAAAAATGCCCTACCCTATTCTAAAATTAAAATAGAAAAGCTCTTTTACCTTACCAGCCCTTAAAAGGGCCTTTTGCGGGGCATGCCCCAAAGAATTCAGCTCTTTTGCCTGTAAAAATAAACACAATACCCCCCCCCCCACATTACAACCCACCACCCACATACCCCTAATCTAACCCAAACCTCCCTTAAATAAACCTAACACTAAGCCCCTGAAGATCTTCCTACCTTATCTTCACCACACCGGGTATCAGCGATCCGTCCAGGCTCCGAAATCTTCATCCAAGCCCAAGTGGGGACTGGAGATCCATCATCCGGCTGAAGTCTTCTATCAAGCGGCAAGAAGAAGTCCAGAAGAGGCTCCAAAGTCTTCATCCTATCCGGGCAGAAGAGGAGATCCGGACCGGCAACCATCTTCATCCAAGCGGCATCTTCTATCTTCATCCGATGACGAGCGGCTCCATCTTGAAGACCTCCGGCGCGGATCCATCCTCTTCTTCCGACGTCCTAAGTCCGAATGAAGGTTCCTTTAAATGACGTCATCCAAGATGGCGTCCCTCGAATTCCGATTGGCTGATAGGATTCTATCAGCCAATCAGAATTAAGGTAGGGAAAATCTGATTGGCTGATTGAATCAGCCAATCAGATTGAGCTCGCATTCTATTGGCTGTTCCGATCAGCCAATAGAATGCAAGCTCAATCTGATTGGCTGATTGGATCAGCCAATCGGATTGAACTTGAATCTGATTGGCTGATTCCATCAGCCAATCAGATTTTTCCTACCTTAATTCCGATTGGCTGTTGGGGGTGGTATTGTGGGGTTTTTTACAGGCAAAAGAGCTGATTTCTTTGGGGCATTCCCCGCAAAAGGCCCTTTTAAGGGCTGGTAAGGTAAAAGAGCTTTTCTATTTTAATTTTAGAATAGGGTAGGGCATTTTTTTTATTTTGGGGGGCTTTGTTATTTTATTAGGGGGCTTAGAGTAGGTGTAATTAGCTTAAAATTGTTGTAATATTTTTATTATGTTTGTAATTATTTTTTTTATTTTTTGTAACAGCTTTTTTTATTTTTTGTACTTTAGTTAGTTTATTTAATTGTATTTATTTGTAGGTATTTCATATAATTAATTTATTGATAGTGTAGTGTTAGATTTAATTGTAGGTATTTTATTTAATTAATTTATTGATAGTGTAGTGTTAGGTTTAATTGTAACTTAGGTTAGGATTTATTTTACAGGTAATTTTGTAATTATTTTAACTAGGTAGCTATTAAATAGTTATTAACTATTTAATAGCTATTGTACCTGGTTAAAATAATTACAAAGTTGCCTGTAAAATAAATATTATTCCTAAAATAGCTAGAATATAATTATAATTTATATTGTAGCTATATTAGGGTTTATTTTACAGGTAAGTATTTAGCTTTAAATAGGAATAATTTATTTAATAAGAGTTAATTTATTTCGTTAGATTTAAATGATATTTAATTTAGGGGGGTGTTAGTGTTAGGGTTAGACTTAGCTTTAGGGGTTAATACATTTATTATAATAGCGGTGAGGTCCGGTCGGCAGATTAGGGGTTAATACTTGAAGTTAGGTGTCAGCGATGTTAGGGAGGGCAGATTAGGGGTTAATACTATTTATTATATGGTTAGTGAGGCGGATTAGGGGTTAATACATTTATTATAGTAGCGGTGAGGTCCGGTCGGCAGATTAGGGGTTAATTATTGTAGGTAGCTGGCGGCGACGTTGTGGGGGGCAGATTAGGGGTTAATAAATATAATATAGAGGTCGGCGTTGTTAGGGGCAGCAGATTAGGGGTACATAGGTATAATGTAGGTTGCGGCGGTGTACGGAGCGGCAGATTAGGGGTTAAAAAAAATATGCAGGGGTCAGCGATAGCGGGGGGCGGCAGATTAGAGGTTAATAAGTGTAAGGTTAGGGGTGTTTAGACTCGGGGTACATGTTAGAGTGTTAGGTGCAGACTTAGAAACTGTTTCCCCATAGGAAACAATGGGGCTGCGTTAGGAGCTGAACGCTGCTTTTTTGCAGGTGTTAGGTTTTTTTTCAGCTCAAACTGCCCCATTGTTTTCTATGGGGGAATCGTGCACGAGCACGTTTTTGAAGCTGGCCGCGTCCGTAAGCACCGTTGGTATTGAGAGTTGCAGTGGCGGTAAATATGCTATACGCTCCCTTTTTGGAGCCTAACGCAGCCCTTCTGTGAAAGGTGCGGGGGGAAAAAAGCCAGCGTTAGCTACGCAGGTCGTTACCGACAAAACTCTAAATCTAGCCGTCTGTATGTTATGTGTATTGTGTCTTTTTAACTTTTTCACCACCTGTCCTCCCTCCAACATTAACTCCCCAAATATTAAGATCTAGAGCCGCCACAGGACACCGACATCACAAAAATGCCTTCTACACCTTACAAGTAAACAAATAAATACACCCTCTATAAAACAGTACAGTCTAATATATGCACAAAAGTTAGAAAAATTAAGGAAAATCGCCAGCTTTGAAATTGTGAGACATGACCAAGACAAGAACCAACATATTTAGGGCCAGACGAGTTGAGCACAAAATATTGCTTACTCGAAAGTGATATTTGAACTCAACTGAGTAATACCAGCTGGAAAAACATGAAGAGCAGACACTCCCCGCTACCCTGCATATGAAAAGACAGATACCATAAACAGCAGCCTGTAAACACATGTATACATCTGACACTGTGGGGCTTGGTTAGGAGTCTGAAAATCAGCACAATGTTATTAACAAATAAGCAAAACTATACACTGTTACAAAAACACTCCCAAATGGGCTATAAAAATGGATCATCTACAAAACATGTATGCAAAGAAAACTCTAGTGTACAATGTCCCTTTAATAAAGTAACAACCAACAAAGAAGCTGCATGAAGAGTAAACGCAGTGAAAAATGCTTTTCTCAATAGGTCACAAACAAAATATATACAAACATCTAAAATAAATACATTAATCTTAATCCTTAAGACTTTTTGTCTAAGCCATTCCTCTTAAAGCAAAACATTATTAACACTGTCATTAACCTACATTGAAATAATCTTGTAGAAAAAGACAAAATATGATGCACTATAAAAACATTACTCAAGTGCTCTTAATTGAATGTCCATACACCCTCCTGTAACTTATCAAAAAAGATTGAATGTCTCTGGAGCAAACAGACCTACTATGGTCCACAACCTCCAGGGCTGGATAATATCACTCAAAGTAAATATGGTATCATTGGAAATATCCAAATGGAATATCTCCAATACTTTCTAGGTTTTAGAATATGATTGTTATTTACTGACCTCGCTTTTCTTACAGGGAAAACACATATGGTGGAGAAGTACGAACTTGTATATTTAGTAGGCATCTGTCAGGAGATGCATTTCTCAGAGCTACTTAAATGTTCTATTATTTTTAGAACTTGTTTACCTATCAGTATATCATTTCTCAGAGCTACTTAAATGTTCTATTATTTTTAGAACTTGTTTACCTTTCAGTTTTTCTCATGAGCAGATATAAATAGTAGAGAACCGTAGTACACAATACTATAACAGAGTTGGAGATAAGAAAATATCATCAGCTATAAACATTAACCAAGTTTCCATATCGGTAAAAGGAATCCATATAATAGACATTCCACTAAAAGTAGTATATGTTAATGATCAGATCATATCCCACAATAGTGCAACCAAAGGACAAAAGGTAACCTGGAAGTTAAATGGAGTTGTTTAGTTATGTTGTTAATCACGAACGCGCGTCAGGGGTCCGATAGGGGCAGCTTTGTCTCTCCTATCGTCCGTTTTTAACCTTGCTTACTCTTGTGATATATTATGTACCAAATAGTTAATACTATATCCTCATATCGTTTATTGCATATGTAAAAGTAAAACAGCCCTCGGATTGTAAGGGCTTAGTTAACTTTAAATCTTTTGGATTGAGGATATCTAATAGTGACATATTAACTTTAAGGCTATTATGCTAATCACAGAGTTCAAGTGGT
Source organism: Bombina bombina (assembly GCF_027579735.1). Taxonomy (NCBI): domain Eukaryota; kingdom Metazoa; phylum Chordata; class Amphibia; order Anura; family Bombinatoridae; genus Bombina; species Bombina bombina. The sequence goes on from NC_069504.1 coordinate 519,305,332, forward strand.
TTTAATTCACAGCTTTTGCTACTTGTATGAGTGTGAGTTCCTTAGCCTAATAAACTATAATGTATGAATGAATGGGAACCAATTTTTCAACACTATATTTTTTTTTTGGAAAACCTTATGATATCAGTAGATGTGATAGTGTTATTAGACACTAGTGGATTTACTCTCCCTTTATAACTTTGTTGTACTCTCAGTTACAACTAGTTTGTCTAGTTGGTGTCTGAAACAACAGACAGGAAAACTGTTAAAGGGACAGTATACACCGATTTTCATATAACTGCATGTAATAGACACTACTATAAAGAACAATATGCACAGATACTGATATAAAAATCCAGTATAAAACCGTTTAAAAACTTACTTAGAAGCACTAAGTTTAGGACTGTTGAAAATGTTAGGCTGGGACACCCAATGAAATGGTCTGGAAAGCAAAGAAAGCAAAGACCCCCCTCCCCTGCATATAAAAAGATCCTTTACACAAACAGGAGCAAGCTGGAGTAGGTAGACATCAGTATACTTCTAAAACTTTGGGGCTTGGTTAGGAGTGTGAAAATCAGCACAATGTTATTTAAAAATAAGCAAAACTATACATTTAAACAAAAAACAAAAAATATTGGCTATATAAATGGATCATCTACAAAACATTTATGCAAAGAAAAATCTAGTGTCCCTTTAAAGATATGATGAGAGGCACAGTGGAGTTTCTAAATTTCTGACCACCCACTCTGAAGAAAAATGGAAACTGTATTACTGTATGGAGTTACATATAAATTTTAAATATATTTTAATTTGTTCTAAAGGTGCGTAATAGAGGAGACTCAACACAATCTTTTAAAGCAAGGACGGTATATTTATATCAAACTTAAAGGGACATTTCAGTCAAAATTGGAATCCACATGGATGCATTTTTGTAATATATATGTTTTAGCAAAAATGCTTTTAATAAAAGCTATAGCTGCTTCAAAGGAGTATTTAAGTATGCACCGTGCACCAGCATTTTAAACACAGCACTTGCCCAGAAAGCCTAAGGTGTTTGTACCATTTGGTAATCACTCAATTTGTTAATGGCTGACAAGGTAAAAGTCCCACTGGCGCTCAGAGCAGCTGCATTATTTAAAATGCTGGTGCACATAGAATATGTAACTATGCTTCCCTTGCAGGTGCAGAGAAAAATGTTAATGCTGAAACATCAATAACTTTTACTAGAAGCATTTTGCCAATACATGTATATTACACATATGTTCATATTCAAAGATGTAATTCATCTATGTGCATTTAAATTTTGACTGGAATGTCCCTTTAACAGCAAGAATCTATTTGGAACTTCTTTAGATGCCTACAGGGGTAGATTGCAGCATCCGCTGCTTGTTGAATCCAGATCGCTGGAAAAAAGAGTTAAGAAGCAGCGTTCGTAAGACCGCTGCTCCTTAACTCGTCCGCCACCTCTGAGGCGTCGGACAGCAATAATCCTGATCAGATGTGATCTGGATGATTGACACCCCCTGCTAGCGGCCAATTGGCTGGAAATGTACAGGGGGCGGCATTGCACAAGCATTTCACTAGAAATGCTTGTGCAATGATAGATATGCTGTCGACATTTATCGATGTGGGCCGGACATGATCCACTACAGCAGATCATGTCCGCCCACACATTAATAAATCGGCCCCTTAGAGTGAAGTTCTATGCGCTGTGGTAGAAATCAGGAGCCCTCATATTCTGCTACATAAACACATGACAATGACTCCCTATAACAGCAGTCTAAGGGGCCTTATACATTAAATGCATAAGCACAGCTATTGGATAAGAGGTGGAAACGGCACCTCATGTAAAAGAAACTAGTTTTGTCATGGGCAGTCGGGGGGGGGTTGTATTATAACGATCAACAAAATAAAGGTACGTTTATCATATAATCACTCAAACATCAGAAATAACGGTCGATTTTATTTATTGCATAAATACAGCCTAGTGTTTCAAAAACGCTAACATTTACCATCACTTTAAGGAATTAATTAAAGGGACACTGTACCCAAAATTTTTCTTTCGTAATTCAGAAAGAGCATGCAATTTTAAGCAACTTTCTAACTTACTCCTATTATCAATTTTTCTTCGTTCTCTTGCTATCTTTATTTGAAAAAGAAGGCATCTAAGCTTGTTTTGGGTTCAGTACTCTGGACAGCAACTTTTTTATTGGTGAATGAATTTATCCACCAATCAGCAAGGACAACCCAGGTTGTTCACCAAAAATGGGCCGGCATCTAAACTTACATTCTTGCATTTCAAATAAAGATACCAAGAGAATGAAGAAAAATTGATAAAAGGAGTAAATTAGGGGGGCGTGTCCATGCAGCGTACTGGATAGGACGCACATTCTGGGTGCTCCAGCAAAATCTATGATAATCCGCCGATTATTAACACTCAGCAGCAATATTTAGCATAATTTTACAAGGGAGTCGCAGCTCTGCTAACTGTGAACTAGTTTGTTATTTTTCTAGCTGTTGTAAGATACTGGAGTCCCAGATTGGAACAATAAGGCCTAAGGCGGCGGCCTACTAATAGGTATCCACCTCCCCCCCGGGTAGAGCCGGGTTATCGGTGCCGTCAGGAAACCTGACTTACTGAATCTCTTCAAAACACATCACTAAAAAGTCCTTGAGCTAACCTGCCGTTCTCCACTACCAAACAGTATTAAGACTCTTGCAGCGAGGAATATAAAACTTGACAAGCATGGCGGAAGAGAGCTGCCTGCCGCAATTTGAGGATTTTTTTGCAAAATTTGATAGGCTAATTGAGAGAGCTCCGTATGATTATTTACTGAAGCGTCTGAGTATGGAGGAGAATGCAGCACACAAGATAGACTCATTAGAGGTAAAACCCAGCGACGAGTATACTGACGCTGGCGATGTACACACATCAAGAGAGCCGTTAAGCACAATGGTTAACCATGTATCCTCCAAACCACACAAAAGCTCTCACAGCAAAGAGCTGCAACCGCGGCCACAAAAGATCTGGCTATCGGTAGTGGGGAAACACATGGAGCTGTTAGAAGTGAATACACTGACCCAAGGAGAACCCATCATGAGGAGCGCAAATACAAGGAACCGTAAACCAGAATGTAACCGGGCCAATCAGCAGATAACACCGGCACAGGCTGTCTTAAAGCAAAGGTCCGGGAGGGCCCACCCCCGCCCGAAAAAGCAACCCCAAGTACCGGACAAGCCTCATACCTGCAAAGTTAACCGTGATGGCAGACATGGCGACACGCTATCTAAAATACTAGTTACCTCACGGCAAGACATCCTTATCCCGAAGACAGGAGAGGGGTAATATGAAGGCACCCTTCCCCGGCAACATACTGCTGCAGCGCTGACGGACAGGACTCTGCTAATATCAACAAGCGCTCTGCAGTAGGGGTAATGTTTATGCCGGATCAGGCTTTAAAATGATGGCTGATCTGTACTTTACAGTTTAAATAGTGAGCATCTTTAGATAAACCCCTCTTATCAGACTTTGCCGACTGGGGAAAACATGGGGACTGAATAAGGCTGGACTCTCCACTAAGGCTATGTGCGGTAAATGTTTGCGGTTTGGACATATTAATGTTCATTTGTGTCTTACGATGTACACAGTCTTTTATAGCTCACATGCTCCATTAGTTAATATAAATGAGTGTATATGATCAGCAGGGCATGTGTGACATTACCGCCTCTGTTATTATTATCTCTATGTCATATCTATAATATCTCACTGTGACACGGGACATTGAGGGGATAGATGTTTATATCTTTCTTTGTTCTTGGGCTAGTATGCTCACATACCCATATCTTCCTAAGACCGCGCTAATTCACTCGCAATAACTGTGAGGTGTGGATCGCGAGAGCGATAAAAATATTTAAAGGAATCTAGCTTTCACTTAAAACCAACACCATCTAGAAAACATAACCCGTTAACCCCCTCTCCCTCCCAAAGTTAACTCCTACACATCCCCAGTGCAGTATAGCTATCCCTCCTCATTAAAAGTTTAACTTCAAATCACCTATATCCTTGTTAAACTATAAGCTCCCAACTAGAATTCACATAAGATTAATTGATTGATGGGACTGTTCAAGCACTGTTTTATATAATAATATTGTTTGTAGTTATGTTATGTTATTGTTCTGTTTATTAAGGTTATCAATAATCCCTTGTCATGGACATTTATAACACCACAGGTCCAAGAGTGACCTATCAGACTAAGAAGGCATGGAAAAAAAAAAAAGAGGACTATCACTATGTCAATTTTAAGCCGCCAAGTATGATGTAAATAATTGTTGTGTATGATAATCACGCTGTTATAATGTCTCAGTATACTGTCCTCAATAAAAAATTAAAAATTAAAAAAAAAAAAAAGGAGTAAATTAGAAAGATGCTTAAAATGTCATGCTCTATCTGAATCACGAAAGAAAAAATTTGGGTACAGTGTCCCTTTAATGTCAAAGAAACACACTGATCAAAAATAAAAGTTGTTTTTTTAATTACAGTTTATTTTATTTTTTTAAACTAGGAGTTTAGCCCATAAGAAAACACATATGAAAAGCTGCACACCCATCATGTTACTGTTTCGTACCTAAAAGGATTCCGATTGGTTTAGTTAAAGGCTGCAGAGGGACTGCTGCAGATTAGTTGATGTGCACATGCACATTTCTGAGAGCAGTATGGGGAGCACCTTTATCTTTAACTCCTTAGCAGAGGTTAAATATTTATAGCAGAAGGCATCCAAATAAATTGTTCTTCTAACAAAAGAGAGCATTTTTAAAAAAATTTAAAGGCAGATAAACCCCAAATAATTTCTACTGTGGTTTCCAAATGACTTCTATTATCAAATTTGCTTCATTTCTATGATATTCTTTGTTGAAGAGATATCTAGGTAGGGATCTGGAGCACTAGTGCTGACATCTAGTGCTCTTGCAAATGGATAACATTCTTGCACAACTGCTGCCATATAGTGCTCCAGAAATGGGCTGGCTCCATAGCTTGCTTCCCTGCTTTTAAACAAAGATACTAAGAGAATGAAGAAACATTGATAATAGAAGCAAATTAGAAAGTTGTTTAAAATTGCATGCTCTATCATAAAAGAAACATGTTGGGTTTCATGACCCTTTAAACTTATAAGTTAGACTATTATTCAAGAGTTGATTTATTTATGTATTTATTTATTTTGATGAAACAAACGTCTTGTTAGGTCTCTGTCTCTTTAAAACCAATCCTGTTCTTGCCTAGTAATAACAGAAAGTAGGGCAGTTTTCCCCCGACAGTTAACACTGCCAAACTCTTATTCATTCTTCAGAGTCACAGCTGTTACATGACATGTTGCAAGAAACAAGACTGAAATCCAACACACAAACAGAACACACACCCCCACAACACACAACCCTGTGTCTGGGATTAGTTTTTCCTTATGTAGACTTTCCATACTCTAATTAATACCCTAACACACATGTTGTATTTGACAAGTAACCCTTGGCTGATCTGCGCTTTTCAAAATAACACTACATCTAGCCACAAACTACCTCAATTAAAGGGACTTTGAACTTCAAATATAATTACCTATAACATGTATAGCTATGCATAGAAAAATAATACTGTACTGTACTTTAATCATTTATTTTACCCATTTCTTATTTATATGGATACAAAACTTTGATTTTCATGTTAGTTAAGATAGTGTATATCACTACAGTTGTACAAGTGAAATTTAAAGGGACAGTCAACACCAGAATTGTTGTTGTTTTAAAAGATAGATAATCCCTTAATTACCAATTCCCCAGTTTTGCATAACCAACACAGTTATAATTATACACGTTTTACCTCTGTGATTACCTTGTATCTAAGCCTCAGCAGACTGCCCCCTTATTTCAGTTCTTTTGACAGACTTGCATTTTAGCCAATCAGAGCTGTCTCCATGGTAAATTCACGTGCATGAGCTCAATGTTATCTATATGAAACATGTGAACGAATGCCCTCTAGTGGTGAAAAACTATCAAAATGCATTTAGATTAGAGGCAGCCTTCAAGGTCTAAGAAATTAGCATATGACCCTCCTAGGTTTAGCTATCAACTAAGAATACCAAGAGAACAAAGCAAAATTGGTGATAAAAGTAAATTGAAAAGTTGTTTAAAATTACATGCCCTATTTGAAACATGAAAGTTTTTTTTGGACTTAACTGTCCCTTTAAATATGTTTTTACAATTTAAATATAAATATAGCAGTGTTCTGCCCTGGACTTTTTTAGTGGGTGCACCACCCAGCTGATTTTACTGACCGCCCGGCTAAAATTTTAGCCAATATTAAAAAAAAAAAAAAAAATTGATAATATTAAAAATTTTAAATTTTTATTGCACAAATTATCATTAAAGGGACAGTCTACTTGAACACAAGATAGATTAAAATAGTGGCGCTTTTTGAAAAAAAGCTAAAAGGGTAAATACCGACAATGTATCAATTAAAAATATTTATTAATATCATATAAAACATTCATAAATAAAACACAATCATTAACATAAAGAATCTTTCATAGAATAAAAAATCTTTCATAGAATAAAAAGTGTGGCCACAACTATAAAAAAACATGCTTAATAGCAAATTTATAGGGGTCGATCCAATAAAAATCGTCACCCGCAAAAGTCGGCGACGCCAATATTTGCGCGGGTTTGGTATACTATATACGGCGTAACCTAGAAGTTACGTGCGTATATTTCTGCCATCACCCGTAGTTTTTTGGGCCATAGGCAGGTATACCAAACCCGCGCAATTTGGTATCCAATATACAGCGTAAGGACTTACGTGGCGAAAATGGAGAAATCTTACTCCATTTTCACCTCGCCACAAAAAGCAGCCGTAAGAAGCCTTACGCTGACTATTGGAGCCCCGTAACTCCCTAAACTGGCTGCTAAAATAAACCTAACACCTAACGCATGCGCAATGTCTATCTCCCTGTCAACCGCGATCTTCTAAAATAAACCTAACACCTAACGCATGCGCAATGTCTATCTCCCTGTCAACCGCGATCTGCTAAAATAAACCTAACACCTAACGCATGCGCAATGTCTATCTCCCTGTCAACCGCGATCCCCCGCCACAATCCCTAATAAAGTATTTAACCCCTAAACCGCCGCCATCTACATAAACTAACCCCCTACTGTGAGCCCCTAAAACCCGCCACCATCTAACTGATCTATCCCCTAATGTGAACCCCTAAAACCGCCACCATCTAACTGATCTATCCCCTAATGTGAACCCCTTACACCGCCGCCATCTATATTAAAATTATTAACCCCTAATTTAATCTACCTACCCCGCCGGCAGCTATATTATCTATATTAACCCTAAGTATATTATAGTTAATATAGTTATTACATTATATATATTAACTATATTAACCCTAATTATATTAGGGTTAATATAGTTAATATAGTTACTATAGTATTTATATAAACTATATTAACTCTATCTAACCCTAACACCCCTAACTAAATTCTTATTAAATAAATCTAATTCATATTATAAACTAAAATATTCCTATTTAAATCTAAATACTTACCTATAAAATAAACCCTAAGATAGCTACAATGTAATAAATAATTACATTATAGCTATGTTAGGGTTTATATTTATTTTACAGGTAAATTGTTAATTATTTTAACTAGGTATAATAGCTATTAAATAGTTATTAACTATTTAATAGCTACCTAGTTAAAATAATTACCCAATTACCTGTAAAATAAATCCTAACCTAAATTACAAATACACCTACACTATCAATAAATTAAATAAACTACAAATATCTATCTAAAAATACAATTAAATAAACTAAACTAAATTACAAAAAAAACAAAACACTAAATTACAAAAAAATAAAAAAAATTACAAGATTTTTAAGCTAATTACACCTATTCTAAGCCCCCTAATAAAATAATAAAGCCCCCCAAAATAAAAAAATTCCCTACCCTATTCTAAATTAAAACAAGTTCAAAGCTCTTTTACCTTACCAGCCCTTAAAAGGGCCTTTTGTGGGGGCATGCCCCAAAGAAAACTGCTCTTTTGCCTGCAAAAAAAAACACAATACCACCCCCCAACATTACAACCCACCACCCACATACCCCTAATCTAACCCAAACCCCCCTTAAATAAACCTAACACTACCCCCCCTGAAGATCTCCCTACCTTGTATTCACCCCGCCGGGCAGAACTCCTCATCCGATCAATGTGTTCCAGCAAGCGGCAGTGAAGTCTTCTTCCATCCGGGCGATGTCTTGAAGCAAGCGGCAGAGAGTCTTCTTCCATCGGCGACGTCTTCAAGCAAATCGGCATCTTCAATCTTCTTACTTCGCTCCTCCGCCGCGGAGCATCCTTCCGGCACGACGACTTCCCGACGAATGAGGTTCCTTTAAATGACGTCATCCAAGATGGCGTCCGTCGAATTCCGATTGGCTGATAGGATTCTATCAGCCAATCGGAATTAAGGTAGAAAAATCTGATTGGCTGATTGAATCAGCCAATCAGATTCAAGTTCAATCTGATTGGCTGATTGGTTCAGCCAATCGGATTGAACTTGAATCTGATTGGCTGATTTTTTTTATTTTGGGGGGCTTTATTATTTTATTAGGGGGCTTAGAATAGGTGTAATTAGCTTAAAAATCTTGTAATCTTTTTTTTATTTTTTGTAATTTAGTGTTTGTTTTTTTTTGTAATTTAGTTTAGTTTATTTAATTGCATTTTTAGATAGATATTTGTAGTTTATTTAATTTATTGATAGTGTAGGTGTATTTGTAACTTAGGTTAGGATTTATTTTACAGGTAATTGGGTAATTATTTTAACTAGGTAGCTATTAAATAGTTAATAACTATTTAATAGCTATTATACCTAGTTAAAATAATTAACAATTTACCTGTAAAATAAATATAAACCCTAACATAGCTATAATGTAATTATTAATTACATTGTAGCTATCTTAGGGTTTATTTTATAGGTAAGTATTTAGATTTAAATAGGAATATTTTAATTAATAATATTAATATTAGATTTATTTTAATAAGAGTTTAGTTAGGATGTTAGAGTTAGATAGGGTTATTATACTTAATATATATATAATATAATAACGATATTAACTATATTAACCCTAATATAATTAGGGTTAATATAGTTAATATATATAATATAATAACTATATTAACTATATTAACCCTAATATAATTAGGGTTAATATAGTTAATATAGCTGGCGGCGGTGTAGGGGGATTAGATTAGGGGTTAATACATTTATTATAGGTGGCCGCGGTGTAGGGGGATGTAGATTGTAGGCAAAAGAGCAGTTTACTTTGTGACAAAGCACCGCCAAAAGCCCTTTTAAGGGCTGGCAAAAGAGCTGTTACTTTGGGGCATGCCCCGCAAAAAGCCCTTTTAAGGGCTGGCAAAAGAGCTGTTACTTTGGGGCAATGCCACGCAAAAAGCCCTTTTCAGGGCTATTTGTAGGGTTAGACTTAGGTTTAGTGGTAGGGATAGTTTAGTATTTTAGGGGTTAAATAATTTAATATATATGGTGGCGGGGTAGGGGGATTAGATTAGGGGTTAATAATTTTAAAATAGCGGCGGGGTAGGGGCTCACTTTAGGGGATAGGTAAGATAGATGGCGGCGGTGTTAGGGGCTCACTTTAGGGGGTTATAGATTTAATATAGCTGGCGGCGGTTTAGGGGTTAATAACTTTATTAGGTAGCGGCGGCTCCGGGAGCGGCGGTTTAGGGGTTAATACATATTTTATTGTTAGGATAGTGAGGGGGGATAGCGGATAGAGGGTTAGACGTGTCGGGCTATGTTATGGAGGCGTGTTAGACGTGTCGGGCTATGTTAGGGAGGCGTGTTAGACAGTGCGGGTGATTTAGACTTTAGTCAGGTTTTGTAGGCGCCGGCAGTTTCTAACGTGCCGCAAGTCACTGGCGACGCCAGAAATTTGTACTTGCGCAGATTTCTGGACATCGCTGGTTTGTCAGACTTACGGCACGTTAGCATCTGACGGCGACATATATGGGATAGCTCGAGTTGCGAGCTAAAACTGCGGGCGACGCGGGTTCCCTCGCTTGCGCCGCAAACTACGATCTATAACGGATCGCGCCCATAGTGCACAAATCCTTACAGAAATATAAGTGGGAAAGATTCAATATATCTATAGTTAGACTGGCCTTTAGTCTTTTCGATATCTTATAGATATTTTTCCCAAAGTGGATTCATTAATATGTGTCAAAATGCTGATGGAGCCTTACAGCGTTTGTGAGTATGTTGGTATGTCCATACTGTTATGGTAGTCACCAATAAAGCATATTGTATTCGCAAGTATCTTTTTTACCAAGTCTTGGTATATCTCAGCCTTACCGGACCTCTGAGTTGGTGGTGAAGAGTACCCTGGTTGGCAGCGGTGTCTCACACCGGTTTCCCGATTGGTAAGACAGAGTTCAGGTGACTAGCCAGGAAGTAACAGCTAGCCCAACGCTGATACACAGACAGCGGTGAGGCATCCCCACGATGCGAGACACCGCTATCAACCAGGGTACCCTTCACCACCAACTTGGAGGTACGGTAAGGCTGAGATATACCAAGACTTGGTAAGATACTTGCCAATATAATATGCTTTATTGGTGACATACCAACATACTCACAAACGCTGTAAGGATCCATCAGCATATTGACACATATTAATAGAATCCACTTTGGGAAAAATATCTATAAGATATCAAAAGGACTAAAGGCTTTCATATCTTTAAACCTCCAATATTATTTCTAAAAACCATATAACATTACTTTTATTAAAGACGTATGAGACTTTATGTAAATCCTGGAATACAATTCAAATACTAAGAAAATACTGACAATGCTATTTTTCAAATAAAAGATAAATATGCATTTCTGCCTCTAGGGGCACTGCAGGGAAATTGCTTCAGTTTATTTTGCTTGTGATCTCTATGTTGTTGGTATAGTTAAATTAGTTGTTTCTGTCCTCTCAGTTAGCTCTTAATTGAAATGTAATAGTTTAATTTCCTATGAGTTCTGAAATATATTTTAGCTACATTAGTTTATCTTTATAACCTTTAGCTAAATGATGAATTGATTCCTACTAAGGTTCTGCTCCTCATTACAGCATAGTGTTTAAATGTGATCTGGCCACTAAAAGTTTTTTTCATCCTCTCAGTGAAATGGTGAGACCAACATCCAGCGTTTCAAAAAAATCCCACATTGCAATTTCTTCCAAAAAATAAAAACAAAACTGCAATTTTTAAATACTGTTAAAATAAACATGCTTTTCCAAATGCTTCCAGGAAGACAAAACACGTCCTTGCATGCCAGAGGTGTCCTAAAGACATTAAAAACGACTTAATGGAATTAAATAAGGAGGGTCATAGCAATTAAAGTGCACTTAGCTTTTCCCTCCAATGTACCCATTCTAGAAACACTCTTCTTGCTTCTTCTGTAACAGCTGCATAATCACAAAAGGCTTCTCCACCAGAAACATCTTCAAGTCAGCAATTGTTACAAACAACTGACTCCAAAAAAACACACAATACCTTAATTTATAGACAGGATGAAAAAGTAGATCAAGTTCTTGCAAGAGCAATATATTGTTCTGTGATTGGTCGCCCAATCAGATTCTTCTCATAGAGAAGCATTGGCAGCCAGGGGGCATTCCCATCCCATTTTATTAAAGTGCACTCTCATGAAATAGGCACTTTAATAAAAACAGGACTAAGGGGGACCTCCTAAACAGGTGGATAGGAAAGGCAAAAAAAGGATTTTCAATGATTGTTTAGATGATTATATAATAAGAAAGTAATACCACTCCATTACACACACAAATATAAATAAATAAGTTAATAACAACACATTACAAACAGCCCGCCTTGCAAAAAGGGTTGATCAAGTGAGAGGTATTGCCATTTCACCTGAGGACATAACAAAAGGGTTAGAGATGCAACTTTATCATCACATCTAAGAGAAACCTACATCAAATTCATACATCAGGCATATATCACACCTAAGTTACGCTTAAAATGAGTACCAGAAGGGCTGGATATCTGTAACAGATGTTCCATCCCTTCTCCAGATCTAGCACACCTAACATGGGACTGCCCTAAATTGAAAGATTATGGGGCAAGTTGTCCTATTGGCTTTCAATAGTTCTTAAAGGGACACTCAATTAAAAAAAAAATATATGATTTAGAAAGACATGCAGTTTTAAGACACTTTTCAATTTACTTCTATTATCAAATTTTGCACAGTCTTTTTATATGCACACTTTCTGGGAAACAAGATCCTACTGAGCATGTGCAAAAGCTCACAGGGTATACTTATACTAGTCTGTGATTGGCTGATATTTGTTGCATGATACAAGGGGCCGGATAATTGAAGAAGATAAATTACCAGAAAAAAATCTACTGCTTATTTGAAATTCAGAGTAGGTGTTAAATCATTGTCTTTTTATGATACACTTGTTAAATATGCAATTCTACTGCATTGAGTGATCCTTTTATGGAAAATATATCACTGAGACATATTTTCTTCATGCAGGTGATATTCATGCAGTATTAAATTAAAAACAGAGCCCCTCCTTATAAAAATTACTAAATGCCTTACACACTCAACTATTTATAGAGCTGGACGACGTTCAAGGGAACCTGGAAATGAGAATTAAGGCCTTTATTCACAAATGGGATTCCCTTTTGTTATATATCCCAGCTCCCTAAAAGAACAACATTTTACAACCTTTTCAACATTCTATATTTATGCTCAAGAGCCTCAACGAAAACCTACAGGGTAGATGGTGCTTACCTGCCTCATAATTTTCATCACCACAGGCATGATGGGTTCTAACAGAAGGTTGTGGGTCTGCGAGTATGTCCACTCGCTCATAGTTAATTCTTCTCAAGGTACTTTTGGGTTCTTTTGTTATAGTTAATTAGTTAGAGAGTAGTCTGCTCTTTGTTTATGTTTTTAATTATTAGGAATTTGGAGATGCCTGAGTATCACATGGACCCTGTTATCCCTCCTCGTTCATTAACACTGCCAGAACTGATTGCACATAGATCTAGCATGGATCTTCACTATTGATGGTATTTTATTCTTAATATAACCTTTCCATGCATCTTTGTTGATGCTTAGGCTTCTCCAATTAGTTAGTTTTTTTATTGATTTGTTTTTTCTTATTTAAAAACACTTGAATGTCACACAGCTCATATCACTTTTCTTGAATTAACATTACGGGAACAAATGATTGTACATGTATCTATATTGTTAATGATGTCCTCATTTTTGTTTTGTAGCCTCTCCAGGTATTTGTGATGATATTTAGGGGCATATTTATCAAATCGCCAATCTCAGTGCATTCGCCGGCATCAATAAGCTCCCCAGACATCACTAACGCTGATCCACATAGGATCCCCTTATTTATCCAAAAAAAGTAAAAAACACGCGTGTCAATTACGGCGCAATGAGCATCGGACAGTTGTAAACTAACAGTCATCGATGACGCGGCTATTTGGGTTTTTCCCAACTTTATTTATACCATTTCATTACTGTCTATGAACAAGCACATTTCTCTGAAACTAATCTTTTATTTTTTATCTGTTAACGAGACTGATTTTTTTTTTTTTTTTTTTTTTTTTTAGTGTTTTCCTTGCATAATTAGACTATATAAAGGGACACTGAACCCAAATTTTTTCTTTCATGATTCAGATAAAGCATGCAATTTTAAGCAACTTTCTAATATACTTCTATTATCAATTTTTCTTTGTTCTCTTGCTATCTATATTTGAAAAAGAAGGCATCTAAGCTAAGAAACCAGCAAATTTTTGGTTCAGTACAATGGACAGCACTTGTTTATTGGTGCTGTCCAATCAGCAAGGACAAGCTAGGTTGTTCACCAAAAATGGGCAGGCATCTAAACTTACATTCTTGTTTTTCAAATAAACATAGCAAGAGAATGAAGAAAATTTGATAATAGGAGTAAATTAGAAAGTTGTTTAAAATTGCATGCTCTATCTGAATCACGAAATAAAAAAATTGGGTTTAGTGTCCCTTTAATGAATTAATCTGAATTGAAAAACTGCAAGCCAATAAACCAAAATAACCACTGTTATTAAAACTAACAAACTAAAATTGGAGAAAAAATATCTTAAAACAATAATATGTTACACAATAATTTTACCAAGAAGAAAACAAAACCGAAAAAAACGATAATGCCACTTTCGGCCAAAATGTTTCTGTGACCGAAATTTCGGTGCATTTCTACTAAAAAAATATTAATTATAAATAGACCGTGAAAAGGTTGTTTTTTTTACCAATTTTCCAAATAAAGTATAGTCCTAGAAAACTATTATTATATGCAAAACAGTAAGTTAAGTAATGAACTCAAACAGCAGCTCTAGGCTAGCATCAAATTTGAAATATGTTACACAAAAATTTTACCGAAAATAACTGGCAAAAAAACCCGAAAAATAAAATAACCGAAAAAGTCATTATCGGCCAAAATGTTTCTGCAGCCGAAATTTTTTTTGCATTCCTAGTATTTATTTTTTATAGTTGTTTAAATGTCTGTAAATACATATATAAGCATATAAAAACATCTGTACACATCAAGCGATCGCGTTTACTTTCATCTTGTAAAACCAGCGCATGTTAACCTGCACGCAAACAAATGCGAAAACCCAATATCGCTTGCGCACTACTTGTAATCTAGCCCTTTATAAACATAATCGCTAAGCGCCATTTCTAGATGTTGCTGTTTTCTTGCACTTCCTGAGATATCACGTACAGTATATATATATATATATATATATATATATATATATATGCCTATTGAATACGTATACATATGTAAATGTCTGTCTTACTCACAACCGACAGACTATACAATAGGAATGAATATAGTTTTAATGAATCTGGACATTATATATAATTAAAATCATCTGTGGCAATTTCAGAGTGTATTGCACATGTGCAAGATAATTATTCCAAATAGTCTTGGAATACTCACAAACATGTCAAAAACAACAATTGAATTCGATGTGTCCATTTTGTTGTCAATATACAGTGCAAAACTTGTGCTTGTAATTTGTGACCTTCAAATTCAATGCTGCCCATGTATTATATGGGTGACTTTTGCGCTACCTGTTCCAAACCAGAAATGGTGTTACTGTTTGCATTGTGATAGCTCAAAACTAAAAAAAACAGGTATCAGGATATAAACAGGACTAGAAAGACTGCAATAGATCACTTTATGTTTGGAACAGCAGGCTTGGGTTTCAGGGCCCTTTTTACTCTGAAAACTGGTTTAAACACTACCCCAGAAAGGCTGGAGTGCATCCTGCAAGATCTCTGAACTCTAAACCTACAGTGATTGCTAGATCAGTTTAGGAGCTCTGGCTACAGCAAATAAGATAAGTTAAACTTACTCAAAATACATTTTTAAAAGGCACTCTAAAGCAAAAATATGCTCTAATTAATCACAGTATTTTATTTAGTACTAGTGTCCCTTGCAACATATATGTTTATGTAAGAAATACCCTTTTAACCTAAAGGGAAAGGTGGGAAAGAACTCGAGGTGACAATCACAAACCTAAATCCAAATAAGCCTATGTATTGGATAAGGTAGTGCCTAATGCCAAATATAATGTAATAAAAAATTAGAAAAAGAACAGGGGCATTAATATGGCACACTTAAAGGGATTGTCCTCTCATACATGAAGGGTAGGTGATTATGTAGTGTGATATTGTGTATTGATTAAAACTTAACGTTTATTAAGAAGTAGATAAAATATTATCAATATTGTGGACCATGCCACTTTTAAATAAAAACAGATTTTGCCACATAATCTTAAACCAAAAAATAAATCAAAATAAATATTTTACAAAAACAAAAAATAAGTGCACTGTGAGCTCTCTGTTATAGGAGTAACCTCCTATCAATACCAAAATTAACTTAGTGTATATTAAACCAGGGTAGATACGTATAAAATAGGCTATACTTATTGTTATAGACCACAGCAAGCTTAGAGGGAAGTGTAGGAAACGTTACTATTATCCAAATTGATTCTATTGCCTTAAGCGGTAGTCACACTATTATCAGTTTCCACACTTTCCTTATCTTAAGCTAAGCTGTGTAATTACACCTAAGTAGGTGCCCTAAAAGAGGGCCAACGTTTAGCCAATATTTAAATAATTAAACCAGTACCCGGTAAACTATTTTTAAATAACCAATTGTAACAGAGAGCGCAGTGCGAACTAGTTAAAATGAATACAAAGTTACCTGTAAAATAAAACCTAACCTGCCTTACACTAAAACCTAACATTACAATAAAATAAATTAAATTAATAAAATACAATTATCTAAATTACAAAAAAAATAAACACTAAATTACACAAATTAAAAAACGAAATTATCAAAAATAAAAACGAATTACTCCTAATCTAATAGCCCTATCAAAATAAAAAAGCCCCCCCAAAATAAAAAACCCTAGCCTACACTAAACTGCCAATCGCCATTAAAAGGGCCTTTTGTACGGCATTGTCCCAAAGATAACAGCTCTTTAACCTGTAAAAAAAAAAAAAAACACCACCCAACAGTAAAACCCACCACCGACACAACCAAACCCCCAAATAAAATTCTATTTAAATAAACCTAAACTAACCATTGCCCTGAAAAGGGCATTTGGATGGGCATTGCCCTGAAAAGGGCATTTAGCTCTTTTACGGTGCCCAAACCCTAAGCTAAAAATAAAACCCACCCAATAAACCCTTAAAAAAACCTAACACTAACCCCCGACGATCCACTTACAGTTTTCGAAGACCGGACCACCCTCATCCAGGCACCAGAAGTCTTCATCCAAGCGGGGAGAACTCCTCATCGAAGCCGACAGAAGTCTTCATCCAAGCGGGCAGAAGTCCTCATCGAAGCCGGCAGAAGTCTTTTTTTACAGATAAAAGAGCTGTTATCTTTGGGGCAATGCCCCGCAAAAGGCCCTTTTAAGAGCTATTGGCAGTTTAGTGTAGGCTAGGGTTTTTTTTGGGGGGGGGGGCTTTTTTATTTTGATAGGGCTATTAGATTAGGAGTAATTTGTTTTTAGTTTTTAAAATTTCGTTTTTTATTTTGTGTAATTTAGTATTTATTTTTTTGTAATTTAGGTAATTGTATTTTATTAATTTAATTTATTTTATTGTAATGTTAGGTTTTAGTGTAAGGCAGGTTAGATTTTATTTTACAGGTAACTTTGTATTTATTTTAACTAGGTAGCTAGTAAATAGTTAATAACAGTAGGTAGGTGGTGGCGATGTCAGGGGTGGCAGATTAGGGGTGTTTATACTCGGGTTTATGTTAGGGTGTTAGGTTTAAACATAACTTTTTTTTCCCCATAGACATCAATGGGGCTGTGTTACGGAGCTTTTGTTTCTGCGATCACAGGTGTTAGGCTTCTTTTTTGCCGGCTCTCCCTATTGATGTCTATGGGGAAATCATGCACGAGCATGTCAAAGCAGCGCTTGTATTTGGGTGAGGTATGGAGCTCCATGCCACCATATCGCCCATGCAAGCCGGGGGTTTTTAAAACCTGTAATAGCAGCGCTATAGGGAAGTGAAATACCGTCGCTTTTGTGGCGGTCGTTAATTTCCCTATAGCACTCAAAACTCGTAATCTACATAAACTAAGTTACAATTAAAATAAAAAATCCTAACATTAATTTAAAAATAAAACCTAACATTAAATTATAAAAAATAAAAAAGTCTAAAATTACAGAATAAAATAAACAAAATTATCAAAAATAAAAAAAATTAAACCTAATCCCTATGAAAATAAAAAGCCCCCCCCCCCCAAAATAAAAACAAGTTAAACAGGTCTTCTTCCAGGCGGCTCCATCATCTTCTATACTTCATCCGGAGCGAAGGCGGCACGGAGCAGAGGTGCAGAGCTCGCTTCCCCGATGCACGGATCCTCAGCAGTGGTTCTCAGCTGCAGTACTCAGCAGCGGTCTCCAGCGGCAGCAGTCCTCATCAGCGTGGAGGCTCCTCTTCATGCGTTTGTCTGTCACACACTGAAGATTGAATATTTATTGGGGTACCTTGCATTCCTATTGGCTGAAATTTTAAAATCAGCCAATAGAATTAGAGCTACTGAAATCTTATTGGCTGATTTGAACAGCCAATAGGATTTCAGTAGCTCTAATCCTATTGGCTGATTTCAAAATTTGAGCCAATAGGAATGCAAGGAACCCCAAATTGAATGCGGTACCTTCCATTCAATTTTTAGTGTACGCCGGAGATCGGAGGAAGAGGAGCCTCCACGTCGCTGAGGACCGCCGCTGAGGACCACCGCTCCGGATCCGCGCATTGGGGAAGACCGCTCCGTGCCACCTTCGCTCCGAATAAAGATAGAAGATGATATAGCCGCCTGGAAGAAGACCTTTACTGCCGGACTTCAGGAACGGTGAGTACCTATTTGGGCTTAATCTTAGGCTTTTTTTCTATTTTTTGGGGTGGCTTTTTTTTTAGATTAGGGTTTTTTGGGCTGGAAAAGAGCTGATTGTTTATCTTAGGTTTGCTTAGACTTAGTTTTTTATTTTGGGGGGTTGGTTGGGTAGGGGGATTTACTGCTAGGGGTAATTGGTAATTTTTTATGTAAAAGAGCTGTTTAACTTACGGCAATGCCCTACAAAAGGCCCTTTTAAGGGCTATTGGTAGTTTAGTATTAGATTAGGGGGTGTTTTTATTTGGGGGGATTTTTTATTTTTATAGGGCTATTAGTTTAGGTTTAATTTTTTTTTTTAAATTATTTTGGATAGCTTTGTTTATTTTTTTCTGTAATTTTTTTTTTTTGTAATATTAGCTTGAGGGATTGTATTTTTTTAGAAACAGACTGCCCTCTGGGCAGGCTTATCGCATAGTTTCAATATAAAATGTTTTTGTTTTGTCGAAATTTTTTTTCAATAAAATGCTAAATATTTCATGATTTAGACAGAACATACCATTTTAAACAACTTTCCAATTTACTTCTATTATTTAATTTGCTTCCTTCTCTTGTTATCTTTTGCTGAAAGGTTTATTTAGGAAAGCTCAGGAGCAAAAGAACCTAGGTTCTAGCTGCTGATTGGTGGCTTCAAATATATACGGATTGTCATTGGCTCATCCATGTGTTCAGTTACAAACCAGTAGTGCACTGCTACTCCTTCAACAAATGATACCAAGAGAATGAAGCCAATTTGATAATAGAAGTAAACTGGAAAGTTTTTTAAATTGTATTTTCAACCTAACTCACAAAAGAAAAATGTTGGCTTTCATGTCCCTTTAAATACACAAACTTGTGTGTATATAGGACTGATCTGTGACAGTGGGATTGGCCAGGGGCCACATTAAAATTCTAGAAACTCTTATGCTAATAATAAAGCCTCAGAATAATATTGGATTATAAATATATTTCTGTTACAAATAAAAAGGAAATTAGAAGCGGTTAATTCAATTAAATTGTATGAATAATTATTGTTCAAATTTCAGTGGTACTGTATGTAAAACTAAAATTTGCAAAATGTTATACAAATACAGATGCTTGAATACATAATGAGAAGTGTGGAACTGCTTTTTGGCGACAAACCAGATGTTTTCTACTCAGTAGTGCCGAGCGCCACATAAAACTCAGGGAAGGCCTGATGTTGCCTCTGGGCCATAGTTTAGACAACCTTGATCTAAGCCAGACATCCCAACTCTCCCTGAAGTTCTGGAGTCTCCCGCATTGAAAAAGCTGCTCCCTGACACCTGCAAATTAAACACAATCTCCTGGAAATAGCGCTGCCAGAGAAAATCAAGTTTGTGCCTGCACTTTTCATTTCTACCTCTAGGTGTCACTGTTCCATTATAGCTCAATGTAAATAGTTACTGTGTTCCTCTCTAGACTTTTCTCCCCCTTCCTGATCTCTAGTGCAGTGTTAGACATAGCAGCAGACCTCATATAGGTGAGTTGTGCAGACTCACAAACTTTATATTGTGCAGACTTCCATACTATATTGTGCAGACTCCTAAACTCTATATTGTACTGACTCCCAAACTCTGTATTGTGCAGACTCCCAAACTCTATATTGTGCAGACTCCCAAACTCTATATTGTGCAGACTCCCAAACTCTATATTGTGCAAACTCCCATACTCTATATTGTGCAGACTCCTATACTCTATATTGTGCAGACTCCCATACTTTATATTGTGCAGACTCCTATACTCTATATTGTGCAAACTCCCATACTTTATATTGTGCAGACTCGCAATCTCTATATTGTGCAGACTCCCATACTCTATATTGTGCAGACTCCTATACTCTATATTGTGCAAACTCCCATACTTTATATTGTGCAGACTCGCAATCTCTATATTGTGCAGACTCCCATACTCTATATTGTGCAGACTCCCATACTCTTTATTGTGCAGACTCCAATACTCTATATTGTGCAGACTCCAATACTCTATATTGTGCAGATTCCATCACTCTATATTGTGCAGATCCCCATACTCTATATTGTGCAGACTGCCATACTCTCTTGTGCAGACTCCCACACTTTATATTGTGAAGACTCCCATACTTTATATTGTGCAGACTCCTATACTTTATAGCTATAAGATGGTAATATATATTTATACACGCAAGGTTCATCTTGTCTTTTTTATTTATATGTGTATTTTTTTTCTCACATACTTTTTGTGATAACATTTTCAACTATTTCATAATCAGAGGAATTCTGAATTGGGGGGCTGGGGGGTACAATAGTGAGGTGGTACAGTGAGGTACAATACAGAGGTGGTACAATGAGGTACTATAGTGAGGTGGTACAGTGAGGTACTATAGTGAGGTGGTAAAGTGAGGTACTATACAGAGGTGGTACAGTGAGGTACTAAAGTGAGGTGGTGGTACAGTTAGGTACTATAGTGAGGCTGGCATGCAGTGAGGTAGTATAGTGAGGGGCACCTCCCTGAAATGAGTTTTTGCAGGTTGGGATGTCTATCTAAGCTATGTACCCAAACATTAAACCTCTAGTAGGACATGCAAAATAGGTTACCTATGCAATTCACATTATTGTAAATTAGTTTAGGTTTCTGCTATTAACTACATAAACCCATCAATTATGCAAAGCTAAATCCATCCATAATACAGTTTTGCAAATATAGGTTTAAGGATCTGAGATCTATGAAGCAGAAGTTCCCTGTCACACAGGTAATAGGCCAACAGCACAGAACACATTAATCTCTAGGATTCTAATGTGAAATATTTGTCAGCACATCACGGTCAGCCATAAAAAGCAAACTACCACGAGTCTCAGAGTGATATTTCATCTACACTCCAAAATAGTAATAGGATACAGAAGGTGACTATGCCTTGATTGATGAATATTTCTTCAAAAAAAAAAGACCTCTATGCTCCCATCATCTTGCTAGAAGCAATAATAAAGCTGTCCATGCTCTATTGAAAAATAAAATGCTCTGTTTTGTTAGACCATTTTTATTTTAAACAAATTGCTTTAATTTACTATGTCTTTGATTATTGTTAGCGCAGGACACAATAAGCAACATTGCCACCACGTTAACTTGCGCGAGTATTACAAGTTGAAAGTAAACAGGTGCACTTGAGTGCAAACACAATTTGCTCCCATCAGGTTAGCGCGACAGAAGACTTTGCGTAAAGTGTAAGGATTATTAAAAAATATGTGCACCAAACACAACATAAATACATTAAAATAAAGTTTGACACTCATATATTACAGTTTATGATAAAATTAATTATTCATATAAAAAATGTATAAGGGTTAAAAGTTATATGGTATATGACAAGGTATTTGACTGGAAAGGGCTTTAATGTCGTTTTTAATCATTTTTAATATTTAATAATGTGTTTAACTGTGCTTTTACTGTAAATATTTCACATTCCAATGTTCTTCACTTATAAGAAAATGTTCTTTGTATTTTGAAATATATATTTCTATAGATAAATATCTGTATATATTTATACCTGTATATATATATATATATATATATATATATATATATAGGTATAGGTATATATTTTACAAAAAAATAATCAGATACCTATACTATAATCGCGTTTGTAATATAAATATATATACAGTATATATAAATATTTATTAAAAAAAAACAAAAAAACATTTTCTTCTATGTGAAGAAAATTGGAATGTAAAATATTTATAACTACCTTTAGGTTTAGCGCTGTCAGTCTAATGCAGTGTCGGGTTAGCGAGCAAGCAATAAGGGGTAGATTTATCAAAGGCTTTGCAAGCCTTTCGACCCGCGGTCCTCAGACCACTGCTTCCCTAATCTTTCGCCACCTCTAAAGAGCCAAATTCAATCTCTGCGGTCTAGTCTAACAGGGGAGATTGACAGCTCATGCCCGCACGTGATTGGCTGTGTGCAGGCAGGAGGCGGGATTGCACGCGAGCGCAAAATAGTGCTTGTGTGCAATGCTGAATTCTGCCAGGGGAATTCAGCCCGCCAGAGGCGAGCTGCGGAGGACAGGGGCGTGTATGTGCGTCCCTGTCCCCCTCAGCTTGATAAATCGCCTCCATAGTGGGGGGTTTTCTTAGCACGCTCCGTTGAAGTCTATGGGGAGAAGAATTGAACACGGTCACAATATACGAAGTCCAGATGTAATATGAGCACTAACCCGCCTGGGTTAAAAGTTTACTTTGAGAGGTGTTTGCATGTGAGTGAAAAATATATTTAGCGTGCCACTTGTAGTAGTAGCCCTATGTGTTTTAAACACAAAGTCAAAAGTTCTGCTCATGTGCCACTCTAGATGAGGCTACAAAGGGTGAGGAAATGAAAAGCAGGCATACATTGTATATTTACACTAGAATATCCCTTTAAGTCTAAGATATCTTGGCATTAACTAAAAAGTTAAAGGGACAGTCTACTCCAAAAATGTTATTGTTTAAAAAGATAGATTATCCCTTTATTACCCATACCCCAGTTTTGCATAACCAACACAGTTCTATTAATATACTTCTTACCCCTGTGATTACCTTTTGTATCTAAGCATCTGCAGACTGCCCTCTTATTTCAGTTCTTTGGACAGACTTGCATTTTATCAGTGCTGACTCATAAATAACTCTATAGGAGTGGGAACAATTGTATTTATATGGAACTCCAGAACTAGTGCTGTCTAGCTGTGAAAAACTGTCAAAATGCACTGAGATAAGGGCGGCCTTCAAGGGCTTAGATATTAGCACATGAGCTTACTAAGGTTTAGCCTTCAACAAAGAATACCAAGGGAACAAAGCAAATTTGATGATAAACGTACATTGGAAAATTATTTGAAATTGCATGCCCTATCTGAATCCTCAAAGTTCAATTTTGATTAGATTATCCCTTTAACAAACTCAGCTAGATACACACATGCACACATTTTTCTTTTAAACAAGAAATTCCATTAGTCAAATTATAGCATTAGAAGGTAGCAAAAACAAACTGATTTTCTGAACACTTTTCTTCTGCATATATCTAATTATTTTGATATAGATGTGATTACCATAATACTCCTGCCCACCATCATTTAAAAAAATAATTTAAAAATAGTGTTATCGAAGCAGTGTCTTGCTAAATGATTGTTATCTGATCTTACAGGATTAGAATGATCATGTTTTATTGATAAAACTACTGATTCTGCTCTTACCAGGGAAACACAAATAATTAGTCTCTATGTGTCTGCATAGACAGTAAACAGTAGCAGCTGTACATTAAAACCACTGTATCAGAAAAGGAAAACATACTCCCATTAGTATGCTTGTTAGATTACATCAGAAGAGAACACATCTCACACTCTGTGTGTGAATAGATACAGAATCCCTATACAAATCTAGCAGCAAGATCACAGTTCCTTTACACAGATAATTCATGTTATGTAGAAAGGCAGTGGAGGAAAAGCTATGGAATTGTGAACATACAGAAGTGATTGTGTTTACATCAGTGGGTCCCTTACTAACCAGGGCTGAGGTCTGAGCATGTGATCACAATATTGGTTACTTGCAATCTATGGATTGCACCTTGCATGAATGAACCTGTGGCTACAGTATTTAACTGTAAGGAATGCATAATATTACCAATGTACTATCCATCATTTTGTTTACATGAATAGGTGCTGCAAAAAGAATGAAAAAAATAGGAATTGGTGTGCTTATACTGCAGCTATACCAATTTATATAACTATACCCATGTTTGTACAAGTGTATACAATATAAATACTGGTCACTGAAAGCTGTCCCTTACCTGGCTGGCTTTATGGAACTGCTTCTTTAACCCTGCAACTGACATCCTCTCATCAGTGTCCTTTGTTAACACAAAGTTGAGAAAGCCGAGAATAAAAATAAATAATCAGGGTATGCAAAGCAAGGAGGTAGAAGATGTGCAGGAGCTGCCGGGCGAGTGTGTGTAGGATGCGCTAACCCTGGGCCATCAGACTCCCAGCTGTCACAGCCAACACTGACAGTCAACGAAGCCCCCACTGGCAAAAAGCCACGCCCCTTCGCTGCTATTGGGCGGATTGGTGGAGTATGCAAATATAGTGGGAGGAATCGCGCGACCTATGAGTCTGAAGTGTACGTGAGGCGGACTGTTGTCAAGGGAAATAATGTTTGTTTTATTTGCTCACATTAGTAGTATATTTAATGATGAAATATCAGGGCATAATTTATTTTTAATTTAAAGGTTTTTTTTTTTTACGTCTCTGTGATTCAAATAAAGTGGAAGTTCACTGCTCAGATGCATACAGTGCGTTGGCAATGTGCATTTTCTTTCAATTACAGTTTACATTACTAACAGACGTACAATAACAATTCCTGGTTTCAGTTCAGTGGAAATGTTAATCCTAAACTCTATCCTGCACGACGCAATGTCAAGCAGAACTACAACAGTAACTTACCTGTGTGTTGATATTTATCAAAAAAGGTTCACTAACTTTGCATATTTCTTTTGTGGTTGTTAGAAGAAATGACCAGAAACTAGGAATTTCTCTAGTTCTGCATATCTGATTTTGTTGCACTGACTGTAACCAAGTGGTTAAGGATTTTAAGAACATCCTATGCTAGATAAACATCTAGAAAATTTAGTAAAGAACTAAAAAAAAGTACATTGTTTAAAAGGACAGGCTAGTCAAAATAAAACTTTCATGATTCAGATAGGGCATGCAATTTTAAACAACTTTCCAATCACCTTTTATAATCAAATTTGGTTTGTTCTCTTGGTATTTTTATTTGAAAGCTAAACCTAGCTAGGCTCACATGCTAATTTCTAAGCCCTTGAAGGCCACCTCTAATCTCATTGCATTTGGACAGTTTACACAGCTAGAGGGTGTTAGTTCATGTGTGCCATACAAATAACATTGTGCTCACGCCCGTGGAGTTATTTATTAATCAGCACTGATTGTCTAAAATGCAAGTCTGTCATAAGAACTGAAATAAGGGGGCAGTCTGCAGAGGCATAAATACAAGGTAATTACAGCGGTAAAAAAACAGAATTTATGCTTACCTGATAAATTACTTTCTCCAACGGTGTGTCCGGTCCACAGCGTCATCCTTACTTGTGGGAATATCTCTTCCCCAACAGGAAATGGCAAAGAGTCCCAGCAAAGCTGGCCATATAGTCCCTCCTAGGCTCCGCCCACCCCAGTCATTCGACCGACGGACAGGAGGAAAAATATAGGAGAAACCATATGGTACAGTGGTGACTGTAGTTAGAGAAAATAATTCATCAGACCTGATTAAAAAACCAGGGCGGGCTGTGGACCGGACACACCGTTGGAGAAAGTAATTCCGGTCCACGGCGTCATCCTTACTTGTGGGAACCAATACCAAAGCTTTAGGACACGGATGAAGGGAGGGAGCAAATCAGGTTACCTAAACGGAAGGCACCACGGCTTGCAAAACCTTTCTCCCAAAAATAGCCTCCGAAGAAGCAAAAGTATAAAATTTGTAAAATTTGGCAAAAGTGTGCAGTGAAGACCAAGTCGCTGCCTTACATATCTGATCAACAGAAGCCTCGTTCTTGAAGGCCCATGTGGAAGCCACAGCCCTAGTGGAGTGAGCTGTGATTCTTTCAGGAGGCTGCCGTCCGGCAGTCTCGTAAGCCAATCGGATGATGCTTTTAAGCCAAAAGGAAAGAGAGGTAGAAGTCGCTTTTTGACCTCTCCTTTTACCAGAATAGACGACAAACAGAGAAGATGTTTGTCTGAAATATTTTGTAGCTTCTAAATAGAATTTTAGAGCACGGACTACGTCCAAATTGTGTAACAAACGTTCCTTCTTTGAAACTGGATTCGGACACAAAGAAGGTACAACTATCTCCTGGTTAATATTTTTGTTAGAAACAACCTTTGGAAGGAAACCAGGCTTAGTACGCAAAACCACCTTATCTGCATGGAACACCAGATAGGGCGGAGAACACTGCAGAGCAGATAACTCTGAAACTCTTCTAGCAGAAGAAATAGCAACCAAAAACAAAACTTTCCAAGATAACAACTTAATATCTATGGAATGTAAAGGTTCAAACGGAACCCCTTGAAGAACTGAAAGAACTAGATTTAAACTCCAGGGAGGAGTCAAAGGTCTGTAAACAGGCTTGATCCTAACCAGAGCCTGAACAAATGCTTGAACATCTGGCATAGCTGCCAGTCGTTTGTGTAGTAAGACAGATAAAGCAGAAATCTGTCCCTTTAGAGAACTCGCAGATAATCCTTTATCCAAACCTTCTTGCAGAAAGGAAAGAATCTTAGGAATTTTTACCTTATTCCAAGGGAATCCCTTGGATTCACACCAGCAGATATATCTTTTCCATATCTTATGGTAAATCTTTCTAGTTACCGGTTTTCTGGCCTGAACCAGAGTATCAATCACCGAATCTGAAAACCCACGCTTTGATAGAATCAAGCGTTCAATCTCCAAGCCGTCAGCTGGAGGGAGACCAGATTTGGATGTTCGAATGGACCCTGAACAAGAAGGTCCTGTCTCAAAGGTAGCTTCCATGGTGGAACCAATGACATATTCACCAGGTCTGCATACCAAGTCCTGCGTGGCCACGCAGGAGCTATCAAGATCACCAAGACCCTCTCCTGTTTGATCCTGGCTACCAGCCTGGGAATGAGAGGAAACGGTGGGAACACATAAGCTAGGTTGAAGGTCCAAGGCGCTACTAGTGCATCCACTAGAGTCGCCTTGGGATCCCTGGATCTGGACCCGTAGCAAGGAACCTTGAAGTTCTGACGAGACGCCATCAGATCCATGTCTGGAATGCCCCATAATTGAGTCAACTGGGCAAAAATCTCCGGGTGGAGTTCCCCCTCCCCCGGATGGAATGTCTGACGACTCAGATAATCCTCTTCCCAGTTTTCCACACCTGGGATGTGGATTGCAGATAGATGGCAGGAGTGATTCTCCGGCCATTGTATTATTTTGGTTACTTCTTTCATCGCCAGGGAACTCCTTGTTCCCCCCTGATGATTGATATACGCAACAGTCGTCATGTTGTCTGATTGGAATCTTATGAATCTGGCCTTTGCAAGCTGAGGCCAAGCCCTGAGAGCATTGAATATCGCTCTTAGTTCCAGAATGTTTATCGGGAGAAGAGACTCTTCCCGAGACCACAGTCCCTGAGCTTTCAGGGATTCCCAGACCGCACCCCAGCCCACTAGACTGGCGTCGGTTGTGACAATGACCCACACTGGTCTGCGGAAGCTCATTCCCTGGGATAGGTGGTCCAGGGATATCCACCAACGGAGTGAATCTCTGGTCTTCTGATCTACTTGAATCACTGGAGACAAATCTGTATAGTCCCCATTCCACTGTTTCAGCATGCACAGTTGTAATGGTCTTAGATGAATTCGCGCAAAAGGAACTATGTCCATTGCTGCAACCATCAACCCTACTACTTCCATGCACTGAGCTATGGAAGGACGTGGAACAGAATGAAGAACTTGACAAGCGCTTAGAAGTTTTGACTTTCTGACATCTGTCAGAAAGATCCTCATTTCTAAGGAATCTATTATTGTTCCCAGGAAGGGAACTCTTGTTGACGGAGACAGAGAACTTTTTTCTATGTTCAGAAAGGCCAGAACGATGTCTGTATGAGCCTTTGCTTTTGAAAGGGACGACACTTGTATTAAAATGTCGTCCAAGTATGGTACTACTGCAATGCCCCTCGGTCTTAGAACCGCTAGAAGGGACCCGAGTACCTTTGTGAAAATCCTTGGAGCAGTGGCTAATCCGAATGGGAGGGCCACAAACTGGTAATGTTTGTCCAGAAAGGCGAACCTTAGGAACTGATGATGTTCTTTGTGGATAGGAATATGTAGGTACGCATCCTTTAGATCCACGGTAGTCATAAATTGACCTTCCTAGATAGTGGGTAGAATCGTTCGAATGGTTTCCATTTTGAACAATGGTACCCTGAGAAATTTGTTTAGGATCTTTAAATCCAGAATTGGTCTGAAGGTTCCCTCTTGTTTGGGAACTACGAACAGATTTGAGTAAAATCCCATTCCTTGTTCCTTCATTGGAACTGGGTGTATCACTCCCATCTTTAGCAGGTCTTCTACACAATGTAAGAACGCCTGTCTCTTTATTTGGTTTGAGGATAAGTGAGACATGTGGAACCTTCCCCTTGGGGGTAGTTCCTTGAATTCCAGAAGATAACCCTGAGAAACTATTTCTAGCGTCCAGGGATCCTGAACATCTCTTGCCCAAGCCTAAGCAAAGAGAGAGAGTCTGCCCCCCACTAGATCCGGTCCCGGATCGGGGGCTACTCCTTCATGCTGTTTTGTTAGCGGTAGCAGGCTTCTTGGTCTGCTTACCCTTGTTCCAGCCTTGCATCGGTTTCCAGGCTGGTTTGGACTGTGAGGCATTACCCTCTTGCTTAGAGGATGCAGAATTAGAGGCCGGTCCGTTCCTGAAATTACGAAAGGAACGAAAATTAGACTTATTCTTGGCCTTGAAAGGCCTATCTTGTGGGAGGGCGTGGCCCTTTCCCCCAGTGATGTCTGAGATAATCTCTTTTAATTCTGGGCCAAAGAGAGTTTTACCCTTGAAGGGGATGTTAAGCAATTTTGTCTTGGATGATACATCCGCTGACCAAGACTTTAGCCAAAGCGCTCTGCGCGCCACAATTGCAAACCCTGAATTTTTCGCCGCTAATCTAGCTAATTGCAAAGCGGCATCTAAAATAAAAGAGTTAGCCAACTTAAGTGCGTGAACTCTGTCCATAACCTCCTCATATGGAGTCTCTCTACTGAGCGACTTTTCTAGTTCCTCGAACCAGAACCACGCTGCTGTAGTGACAGGAACAATGCACGAAATGGGTTGTAGAAGGTAACCTTGCTGTACAAAAATCTTTTTAAGCAAACCTTCCAATTTTTTATCCATAGGATCTTTGAAAGCACAACTATCTTCGATAGGAATAGTAGTGCGCTTGTTTAGAGTAGAAACTGCCCCCTCGACCTTAGGGACTGTCTGCCATAAGTCCTTTCTGGGGTTGACCATAGGAAATAATTTCTTAAATATAGGAGGGGGAACAAAAGGTATGCCGGGCTTCTCCCACTCCTTATTCACTATGTCCGCCACCCGCTTGGGTATAGGAAAAGCGTCGGGGTGCACCGGAACCTCTAGGAACTTGTCCATCTTGCATAATTTTTCTGGAATGACCAAGTTGTCACAATCATCCAGAGTAGATAACACCTCCTTAAGCAGTGCGCGGAGATGTTCTAATTTAAATTTAAATGTCACAACATCAGGTTCAGCCGGTTGAGAAATTTTTCCTGAATCTGAAATTTCCCCATCTGACAAAACCTCCCTCATGGCCCCTTCAGATTGGTGTGAGGGTATGACAGAAAAATTTTTATCAGCGCCCTCCTGCTCTTCAGTGTTTAAAACAGAGCAATCGCGCTTTCTCTGATATGCAGGCATTTTGGATAAAATATTTGCTATGGAGTTATCCATTACAGCCGTCAATTGTTGCATGGTAATAAGAATTGGCGCGCTAGAAGTACTAGGGGCCTCCTGCGTGGGCAAAACTGGCGTAGACACAGAAGGAGATGATGTAGAACCATGTCTACTCCCTTCATCTGAGGAATCATCTTGGGCAATTTCATTATTTGTGGTAGTACTGTCCTTACTTTGTTTGGACGCTATGGCACAATTATCACACAATTTTGAAGGGGGAGACACATTGGCTTTCATACATATAGAACATAGCTTATCTGAAGGCACAGACATGTTAAACAGGCTTAAACTTGTCAATAAAGCACAAAAACTGTTTTAAAACAAAACCGTTACTGTCTCTTTAAATTTTAAACAGAGCACACTTTATTACTGAATATGTGAAAATATATGAAGGAATTGTTCAAAATTTATCAAAATTTCACCACAGTGTCTTAAAGCATTAAAAGTATTGCACACCAATTTTCAGAGCTTTAACCCTTAAAATAACGAAACCGGAGCCGGTTACAGATTTAACCCCTATACAGTCCCAGCTACAGCCTTTGCTGTGACTTTACCAAGCCCAGAGGGGAATACGATACCAAATGACAGACATCCCAAGTCTCCCTGAAGTTCAGGGAGTCTCCCTGATTTTAATAGCGGCTCCCTGATGCCAGCAAATGGAAAGCAATCTCCCTGAAATTCAATGTGGCCCAAATCCGGAAAAGTGTTTCTTTAAGGAATGCCTTTAGTTGCTGTTATAGAACCCTCAAAGTATGCACCAGTAACCAAAAAGCCCCCACTGATTTTAATAAAATATAACACAAATACTACCTTATTTACTGCACGTAATTAAACTTTGTATTCTAAAATATTTGAGCATTCAACAAGCGTACGATCACTGAAATATGTATAAATAGTATATGGTTGTGCAATAATGCTACTTTTTTTAATGTGACTTTATTGGGAAGCTACTTTAATGATAAGTCTCTATCTTATTTAGGGTTTCAAGGTGTCCAATATATAACTGGGAGGGTGGGGGGAGGGCAGCGCAGTAGCGGGAAAAGCCACCTCCCTGAAATTAGTTTTTGCAGGTTGGGATGTCTGAAATGACGCCTTCTAGGAACTTTTCCAACTACTCTCAGGTCCTCACACATGCATCTGCATGTCTTGTACTCAAAAACAACTGCGCAGTAAAGGCGCGAAAATGAGGCTCAGCCTACAACTGGGAAGGCCCTTCCTGACTGGAAAAGGTGTCTAACATAGTGCCTGACGTTAAAAAACGTTCCCCAAGTTTATAAGTGTGAATTATCAGCATAAACATGTATAAAATGTCCAAATAAAGCAATCGATTTAGCCCATAAAAGTGTCTACCAGTTTTATAGCCCATATTAAGCCCTTTATTCTGTTTGAGACTAAGAAAATGGCTTACCGGTCCCCATGAGGGGAAATGACAGCCTTCCAGCATTACACAGTCTTGTTAGAAATATGGCTAGTCATACCTTATGCAGAAAAGTCTGCTAACTGTTTCCCCCAACTGAAGTTACTTCATCTCAACAGTCCTATGTGGAAACAGCAACCGATTTTAGTTACTGTCTGCTAAAATCATCTTCCTCTCACAAACAGAAATCTTCATCTTTTTCTGTTTCAGAGTAAATAGTACATACCAGCACTATTTTAAAATAACAAACTCTTGATAGTAGAATAAAAAAACTACAACTAAACACCACATACTCTTAACCATCTTCGTGGAGATGTTGCCTGTGCAACGGCAAAGAGAATGACTGGGGTGGGCGGAGCCTAGGAGGGACTATATGGCCAGCTTTGCTGGGACTCTTTGCCATTTCCTGTTGGGGAAGAGATATTCCCACAAGTAAGGATGACGCCGTGGACCGGACACACCAATGTTGGAGAAAGTATATTAAAATAACCGTGTTGGTTATGCAAAAAAAAAATGCTGAAGTCTGTAACAGGGTTGAAGGGACACATTGCCTTTAATTTTAATTTGTTTTGATTATTATGAAATTCCCTCCAAGACTCAACCAAAACATGGTATTCCATTTTAGGCAACCATGTAATAAAGACATATTGAGAGTAATTTGAACTTTATTAAACAAACTGCAGTGAGTTAGGGTCATTGGTAACTTTTAAATATTTTTAGAAAAAATCATGTTACCACATACATTACTGAACAGAATGTTTTACTCAATAGACACAAAAGGGAAATTCACTTGTGTCTGAAGCACCCCTCTTTGCAGGAACACCAAACAAAACTGCAGTAAATAAAAGTTCATAATAACAGCATCAATTAGTGGGTCATTACAAAAAACATGACTTAACAGCACCCTGCACTCAACAATTCCAAAATGTAAAGGTTATTTTATGAATATTTTAATGCCAGAACTGTAAAAAAACTTTATCTAATAGATATTTTTTTCACAGAAGCACTACAGTGCTAAGCTTATCTCAAGGACTTCATCAAATTGGTACCAGTGGATGTCATCACGAGAAGGACAAAAAAATATATTTGGTCTTATATGATCGCTTGACTTGAACACTTGTTTCATCTAAGTCAGGGATAATGCCTGTGTACAGGTCATCATCATATCTCAGTATGCACCACTGTCCAAGAGTATCTGGATTACCTAATTTCTCCACTTTCATTTGTTGTGGGTTTTCCTGATTGTCTGCTGGCTGTGCAGGCATTGGGATGTTATGACAAAAATTAAAGTGCTGTGTGTTAAAGTATGTATAGTTTAGGTCTTTCTTTGTTGAACAAAAGCAGCTGTCATCACAACATATCAGCTCACCCGGAGAAAGGGTGATGACCTGGTTTATTCTCATTGAAGAGGGCACTGTTTTTATTTGTCTCTGCATCATCTCTACTGCACGTTCAACATCTACACTTTCCACACAAAAAAAAAACAAGACAGTTCCACTGATGTGTTTGTTTGTCTGAGGGCTTCATACAGCTGCTGTGCATCTTGGATGTCTAGTCCCTTAGCCACCAACCAGTCTGCTGTTCCCTTTAATACTCCTCTTACATAATCGGGGCACTTTTCCCATGGATTTTCCCAAAATAATTCCATGTGCCAGCTTTATAAAGCAAGAAATTTCCTTTCTGTTTATACTGTGTGTAAGGTCCATCACTAAAAAAATGCAGGACAGAAACCTGTGGATAAGTAGCCTGAATGCAGTCTAGCAATGGATCAAGATATTTCCATATAGCAGGAGGGCCTTTGTGTCTGGAAGGGGAGATTGTGGTAAAGCATATGGGCTCATGTTGCCCTTTATGTATTACCCCAGAGTGTAGCATGACTTGCTTGTGTGATGCCCAAAAGTGGACAACTTGGATCTCTGATGCTTTTTTACAGACATAGTTCTCTGAAAAATCAATGTGGATCAATGCCTCACCCATTTACATTTTTGTTTTAACTTGCGATAGTAGGTTGCTTCTTAAACGTGTGAATGTTGTTGTGGAGCAATTCTGTAAGGGTCTCATGTGGAAACCCAATTTGGGAAACCCTGATTAAACAATTACACATGCTCTATACAAAATATGTTTTACACTTAAAGGAACAAGAAACTCCAAATTTTTTCTTTCACGATTTGGATAGAACATACAATTTTAAACAACTTTCTAATTTACTTCTATTATCAAATTTGCTTCATTATCTTGTTATTCTTTGCTGAAGAAACATCATTGCACTACTGGCAGCTACCAGAACACATCTAGTTATCCAATCACAAGAGACAAATATGTGCAGGCACCAATCAGCAGCTAGCTCCCACTAGTGTAGGATATGCGCAGGACTTTGTGGTGGAGTGTTTATGTATCTTAGTGCTTGTCTCCTCTACTTGCATCTTTTGTATGCTGCTCTACATTTTTTACACTTCTAATGTTGCTTTCTCAAACTTAGGTAACTAATTATTTTTTTCTTTCCTGCCTCTCTCTCTCTCAAGGTGCTGTGCCCTCCTTTTTGGATCAGCATCTCTGCGTGCACTACACTGCCTTTCTGCTGCTGATGTGGGTGCCATTTCTGACATAGGATACATGTCAAAGTTTAAGTAGACACATTACATCAAATATTCTATTTATAACATGATGTCACATATGGGTGGGGTCTAAAGTATTATGGGTAGAGAATTGTTTTTGTGACAGCGTTGAGTTCAGACTGAGGGACCTAACTTTATAGCTTGTTTTTTTATAAAAAATATCTTGCATTTTTTTGGAAAATAATTTTTCACAAGAAAGGAACACAAATAAATATGCACATTATTGCCATTTTATTAATTATTTTCTAAGTACAAATTCAGTTAAGTGCATCAGGAACATGAAAAAATGCTTGGTGTAAGATAGAAATAAGACATTCTTTTATGATAAAAAAATAATTTAAATGCTATTATTTTAAAATTAATTTCTTCTGTTAAGTGTGATCAGTCCACGGGTCATCATTACTTCTGGGATATTACTCCTCCCCAACAGGAAGTGCAAGAGGATTCACCCAGCAGAGCTGCATATAGCTCCTCCCCTCTACGTCACTCCCAGTCATTCTCTTGCACCCAACGACTAGATAGGATGTGTGAGAGGACTATGGTGATTTTATTTAGTTTATTTCTTCAATCAAAAGTTTGTTATTTTTTAATAGCACCGGAGTGTGTTATTCCTTCTCTGGTAGAGTTTGAAGAAGAATCTACCAGAGTTTTTACTATGATTTTAGCCGGAGTTGTTAAGATCATATTGCTGTTTCTCGGCCATCTGAGGAGAGGTAAACTTCAGATCAGGGGACAGCGGGCAGTTTATTCTGCAAAGAGGTATGTAGCAGTTTTTTATTTTCTGACAATGGAATTGATGAGAAAATCCTGCCATACCGACATAATATCATGTATGTATATTTTACATTTGAGTATTCTGGGGAATGGTACTTCACTGGAATTACACTGTGTATATAAGACTTTAGCCTAATTGCAAAGCAACAGGCTTTTTAATAACTCTTAATTTATGTTAAACGTTTTTGCTGGAATGTAAAATCGTTTTCATTTTCTGAGGTACTGGGTGAATAAAATGTTTGGGCACTATTTTTCCACTTGGCAGTTGCTGGATCTAATTATGTCAGTTTACTGATCTCTCTCACTGTTGTGTGTGAGGGGGTGGGACCTTTTTTTGGCGCTTTTGCTACGCATCAAAAAATTTCAGTCAGAAGCTCATTGTTTTTTCCTGCATGTTCCGGTTTATCTCTACAGAACTCAGGGATCTTCAAAGCTTGTTTGAGGGAAGTAATCTAACAGAGCTGTGAGATTGTAGTCGACTGTGATAAAAAACGTTTATTCTTTAACTTTTTTATGCCATCAGGGTTAGTTATTCTTTGCTAATGGGAACAAGCCTTTGCTAAATTGTGTTTTGTTTTACAAAGTTTATTGATTTCAACTGTTATATATCTTCAGTGCTTCTTAAGCACAGTTCGTTTTTTCATTGTATTTTACTTGAATAATATTTCCAAGTTGCAAGTTTATTTGCTAGTGTGTTAAACATGTCTGATTCAGAGGATGAGACCTGTACTATTTGTACTAACGCCAAAGTGGAGCCCAATAGAAATTTATGTACTAACTGTATTGATGCTACATTAAATAAAAGTCAATCTGTACAAATTGAACAAATTTCACCAAACAACGAGGGGAGAGTTATGCCGACTAACTCGCCTCACGTGACAGTACCTGCATCTCCCGCTCGGGAGGTGCGCGATATGGTGGCGCCCAGTACATCTGGGCGGCCATTACAAATAACATTACAAGATATGGCTACTGTTATGACTGAGGTTTTGGCTAAATTACCAGAACTAAGGGGCAAGCGTGATCACTCTGGGGTGAGAACAGAGTGCGCTGATAATGTTAGGGCCATGTCAGATACTGCGTCACAACTTGCAGAACATGAGGACGGAGAGCTTCATTCTGCGGCTGACGGTTCTGATCCAAACAGATTGGATTCAGATATTTCAAATTTTAAATTTAAGCTGGAAAACCTCCGTGTTTTACTAGGGGAGGTGTTAGCGGCCCTGAATGATTGTAACACAGTTGCAATACCAGAGAAAATGTGTAGGTTGGATAAATATTTTGCTGTACCAACAAGTACTGACGTTTTTTCCTATACCTAAGAGACTAACTGAAATTATTACTAAGGAGTGAGATAGACCCGGTGTGCCGTTCTCACCCCCTCCGATATTTAGAAAGATGTTTCCAATAGACACCATCATACGGGACTTATGGCAAGCGGTCCCTAAGGTGGAGGGAGCAGTTTCTACTTTAGCTAAGCGTACCACTATCCCGGTAGAGGATAGCTGTGCCTTTTCAGATCCAATGGATAAAAAGTTAGAGGGTTACCTTAAGAAAATGTTTGTTCAACAAGGTTTTATATTGCAACCCCTTGCATGCATTGCGCCGGTCACGGCTGCAGCGGCATTCTGGATTGAGTCTCTAGAAGAGAACCTTAGTTCAGCTAAGCTGGACGACATTTCGGACAGGCTTAGAATACTTAAGCTATCTAATTCATTCATTTCGGAAGCCGTAGTACATTTAACTAAACTTACGGCTAAGAATTCCGGATTCGCCATTCAGGCGCGCAGAGCACTGTGGCTAAAATCCTGGTCAGCTGATGTAACTTCTAAGTCCAAATTACTTAATATACCTTTCAAGGGACAGACCTTATTTGGGCCCGGTTTGAAAGAAATTATCGCTGACATTACAGGAGGTAAGGGCCACGCCCTGCCTAAAGACAAAGCCAAACCTAAGGCTAGACAGTCTAATTTTCGTTCCTTTCGGAATTTCAAAGCAGGAGCAGCATCAACTTCCACTACTCCAAAACAAGAAGGATCTGGTGCTCGCTAAAGACAAGGCTGGAGACCTAACCAGTCCTGGAACACGGGCAAGCAGGCCAGGAAACCTGCTGCTGCCACTAAAACAGCATGAATTGAGGGCCCCCGATACAGGATCGGATCTAGTGGGGGGCAGACTTTCTCTCTTCGCCCAGGCTTGGGCAAGAGATGTCCAGGATCCCTGGGCGCTAGAGATAATATCTCAGGGATACCTTCTGGACTTCAAACACTCTCCTCCAAGAGAGAGATTTCATCTGTCAAGATTGTCAATAAACCAAACAAAGAAAGAAGCGTTTCTACGCTGCATACAAGAACTATTGTTAATGGGAGTAATCCATCCAGTTCCACGGTCGGAACAGGGACAAGGGTTTTACTCAAATCTGTTTGTGGTTCCCAAAAAAGAGGGAACTTTCAGACCAATCCTGGATTTAAAGATCCTAAACAAATTCCTAAGAGTTCCATCATTCAAAATGGAGACTATTCGGACAATTTTACCCATGATCCAAGAAGGTCAGTACATGACCACAGTGGATTTAAAGGACGCTTACCTTCACATACCGATTCACAAAGATCATTACCGGTATCTAAGGTTTGCCTTTCTAGACAGGCATTACCAGTTTGTAGCTCTTCCATTCGGATTGGCTACAGCTCCAAGAATCTTCACAAAGGTTCTAGGTGCTCTTCTGGCGGTACTAAGACCGCGGGGAATTTCGGTAGCTCCGTACCTAGACGATATTCTGATACAAGCTTCAAGCTTTCAAACTGCCAAGTCTCATACAGAGTTAGTAATGGCTTTTCTAAGGTCACATGGATGGAAGGTGAACGAAAAGAAAAGTTCACTCGTTCCACTCACAAGAGTTCCCTTCCTGGGGACTCTTATAGATTCTGTAGAAATGAAGATTTACCTGACAGAGGACAGGTTAACAAGAATTCAAAGTGCTTGCCGCACCCTTCATTCCATTCAACACCCGTCGGTGGCTCAATGCATGGAGGTAATCGGCTTAATGGTAGCGGCAATGGACATAGTGCCATTTGCTCGCTTACACCTCAGACCACTGCAATTATGCATGCTAAGTCAGTGGAATGGGGATTACTCAGACTTGTCCCCTTCTCTGAATCTGGATCAAGAGACCAGAAATTCTCTTCTATGGTGGCTTTCTCGGCCACATCTGTCCAGGGGGATGCCATTCAGCAGACCAGACTGGACAATTGTAACAACAGACGCCAGCCTTCTAGGTTGGGGTGCCGTCTGGAATTCTCTGAAGGCTCAGGGACAATGGAGTCAGGAGGAGAGTCTCCTGCCAATAAACATTCTGGAATTGAGAGCAGTTCTCAATGCCCTCCTGGCTTGGCCCCAGTTGACAACTCGGGGGTTCATCAGGTTTCAGTCGGACAACATCACGACTGTAGCTTACATCAACCATCAGGGAGGGACAAGAAGCTCCCTAGCAATGATGGAAGTATCAAAGATAATTCGCTGGGCAGAGTCTCACTCTTGCCACCTGTCAGCAATCCACATCCCGGGAGTGGAGAACTGGGAGGCGGATTTCTTAAGTCGTCAGACTTTTCATCCGGGGGAGTGGGAACTTCATCCGGAGGTCTTTGCCCAAATACTTCGACGTTGGGGCAAACCAGAGATAGATCTCATGGTGTCTCGACAGAACGCCAAGCTTCCTCGTTACGGGTCCAGATCCAGGGATCCAGGAGCAGTCCTAATAGATGCCCTGACAGCACCTTGGGACTTCAGGATGGCTTATGTGTTTCCACCCTTCCCGATGCTTCCTCGACTGATTGCCAGAATCAAACAGGAGAGAGCATCAGTGATTCTGATAGCACCTGCATGGCCACGCAGGACTTGGTATGCAGACCTGGTGGACATGTCATCCTGTCCACCTTGGTCTCTACCTCTGAAACAGGACCTTCTGATACAGGGTCCTTTCAAACATCAAAATCTAACTTCTCTGAAGCTGACTGCTTGGAAATTGAACGCTTGATTTTATCAAAACGTGGGTTTTCTGAGTCAGTTATTGATACCTTAATACAGGCTAGGAAGCCTGTTACCAGAATGATTTACCATAAGATATGGCGTAAATACCTATATTGGTGTGAATCCAAAGGTTACTCTTGGAGTAAGGTTAGGATTCCTAGGCTATTGTCTTTTCTACAAGAAGGTTTAGAAAAGGGTTTATCTGCTAGTTCATTAAAGGGACAGATCTCAGCTCTGTCCATTCTGTTGCACAAACGTCTGTCAGAAGTTCCAGACGTTCAGGCTTTTTGTCAGGCTTTGGCCAGGATTAAGCCTGTGTTTAAAACTGTTGCTCCGCCATAGAGTTTAAACCTTGTTCTTAACGTTTTACAGGGCGTTCCGTTTGAACCCCTTCATTCCATTGATATAAAGTTGTTATCTTGGAAAGTTCTATTTTTAATGGCTATTTCCTCGGCTCGAAGAGTCTCTGAGTTATCAGCCTTACATTGTGATTCTCCTTATTTGATTTTTCATTCGGATAAGGTAGTTCTGCGTACTAAACCTGGGTTCTTACCTAAGGTAGTCACTAACAGGAATATCAATCAAGAGATTGTTGTTCCTTCGTTGTGTCCAAATCCTTCTTCGAAGAAGGAACGTCTTCTGCACAATCTGGATGTAGTTCGTGCCCTAAAGTTTTACTTACAGGCAACTAAGGAATTTCGGCAAACGTCTTCCCTGTTTGTCGTTTACTCTGGTCAGAGGAGAGGTCAAAAGGCTTCTGCTACCTCTCTTTCTTTTTGGCTTTGTAGCATAATTCGTTTAGCCTATGAGACTGCTGGACAGCAGCCTCCTGAAAGAATTACAGCTCATTCTACTAGAGCTGTGGCTTCCACTTGGGCCTTTAAGAATGAGGCCTCTGTTGAACAGATTTGCAAGGCTGCAACTTGGTCTTCGCTTCATACTTTTTCCAAATTTTACAAATTTGACACTTTTGCTTCCTCGGAGGCTATTTTTGGGAGAAAGGTTCTTCAGGCAGTGGTTCCTTCTGTATAAAGAGCCTGCCTATCCCTCCCGTCATCCGTGTACTTTTGCTTTGGTATTGGTATCCCAGAAGTAATGATGACCCGTGGACTGATCACACTTAACAGAAGAAAACATAATTTATGCTTACCTGATAAATTCCTTTCTTCTGTAGTGTGATCAGTCCACGGCCCGCCCTGTTTTTTAAGGCAGGTAAATATTTTTTAAATTATACTCCAGTCACCACTACACCCTTGGCTTCTCCTTTCTCGTTGGTCCTTGGTCGAATGACTGGGAGTGACGTAGAGGGGAGGAGCTATATGCAGCTCTGCTGGGTGAATCCTCTTGCACTTCCTGTTGGGGAGGAGTAATATCCCAGAAGTAATGATGACCCGTGGACTGATCACACTACAGAAGAAAGGAATTTATCAGGTAAGCATAAATTATGTTTTTAATGGACATATCAAAGTATTGTAAAAAGCTTTTAACATTTCATTTTGGTGACTCACCACTTTAAAAACTCTTTGGGACTGAAATATTACCGAATCCCAGGAATGACTTCTATATGAGCAATCTAGGCAGATTTTTAATATTATAGTATCAGGCGGGTCTGGTTTTGCTAAGTTGGGTTAGGACACTACCCACAACGTTACATATATGAGATCTCAAATACACTGAGATATAATGATGAGATAATTTGATAGTCCAGATCAGCTTCACTTCCAAATTTGATATAAACTCCAAATCTTGAAAATACCTGAAAGCTGTGTAACCATTTATGTCAATCAAGTATTTAAAACACTACCTACTGATTCTCACAAAATTTATTTCAGGTTTTTCTTTTTTTGTTTACTGAAAATTATCCTTACTTTGAAGGTTTAAATCTTCAGATCTACTGCTCATTATTTTCATGAAATAAAGCCTTATTCCATGAAATTCGTCCCCATGCCAAAAGTACTTCTTACTGTAGATGTGTTTTAAGATCCTCATATAAGCTCATGGAATGCCACCCCCTGCCCTTGCGCAACCAAACAATCGTAAGATTGTGGATTACCCCGGTTGAATGAGTCCAGGATGATTCTAAATTGTCAGAAAGGGTTTATGAAGCAGTGGATTGAACCACTGCTTCATAAATATCAATTGCAGTCTCAAATTAGCAAATCTGCATTTGATCGGGACCTTCTGATGTTGATAAATCTAGCCCATAGTGTGTCATAAATGTGGGAAACGTTATACAATTGAGAGGGGTGCAAAAAAATAAAAGTTCATGTACATTACATAATAATCCAAGCTTCAAAAAGTGAGCAGCACCATCAGATATTAATTTTTCTTAGATTTTTATTTTGCCCAGAGGACAAACAAACAAGACGTTTCGGGCTCACAAGCCCTTAATCATATGCTTACTTGACATCATCAAATTCACTCTTTTATACCCAGCACCACACTTGCATATCATTAACAATTAACTCTTTACATCAACATAAATTCATTAAAGTTACAAAGTGACACCTAGTGGGCTAGGTGTGTACTACTATGCAAACAATATTTTGCTAAAATGGTCAGCTAGAAAAACCATAACAATTTTATCACATTACTTCCAAGCAATAAGCCTTTAAAACAGAGTTAACCAAGTCAGAAATATTGTTACTTTTTATATGTTACAGAAAAAGATTTAAGTTTAATTCACTGTTCATACCCTTCGGATACATAGTGTTGAGTTTAAAGATCCACATTGTTTCTCTCTTCTTAAGCAATAGCTCTCTATCGCCCCCTCTCCTAGGAATAGGAATATGGTCTATCACTTGAAATTTTAGTTGTCCGATGGAGTGGCCAAAGGTCAGAAAATGGTTTGATACCGGGGCAGAGACATCTTTGCATCTAATGTTTGACTTATGCTGTGTGATCCTGTCTCTCACCCTCTGGGTGGTCTCCCCAATATAAGCCCACCCACATGGACATTTGATTAGATAGATTACATAACTTGTGTTGCAAGTATAATATCCTTTAATGTTAATTTGCCTGTTAATGGGTGTAGAAAGGTAGAAGAACCTTTTGTCATATTGTTACAATTGGTACATCCCAAACACGGATAACAGCCATTGTTTTTTTTTTTAAACATATATATTTGATGGATACTAACTAAGTATTTGGGTTTGAAAATGATTCCTAGGGGCCTTAGGCTCAACAAGTTTCCTACCTATGATATTAAAGATCAGCAATATATAGATAGATGGAATCAAGCACTTACAGAGTGTTCTTTGAAATTAATTTCTCTTTTAATAGAGTATAAGGATGTTTTATTGTGTGAAACGAGAACCAAAATTGCAAATATTGAACTAGAAATGTCTAGATTTACTAGCTGTGAGATTTACACAAAATTTGATAACATTTATAAACAAACTATAGAGGAATCAAAAAAACTGGTCATACAAACTAAACATACTAAATTCCTTAGGGATCAAAAGGATTATTCTCTAGGAATTGTTTATGTATGGAGGCGTAAACAGAGAAATAAGTCATGGTATAATCAGTCAGACAATGAGGAGTTGCAATATAGCAATAAAACAAACAAGAACAAGAATAGAAGGCGCAGATACAAACGAAATAATCACACAAAACAGGATGCAAACCAGGAAACTGCAAGTAACCTTAAAAAGGTGACATTTTCTGATTCAGAAAATGACCTCACAGATGAGGACCGATTTGCATCCAGTTTTGAGTGTATATCAGGGGATGAGGCCCTCTCAGAAATAGAGGAATCAGTTAACTCTATAACTATTTCAAATTCAGGAACCAATACACAAAAAGGCATTCTGAAGACACACACTGAACAGGGAGCTAGAACTAAAACCAGTGCCCCTTCACAAAGTCATTTTCAAACGCAGAAATCTAACTCCCAGGTTTTTCAAGAGGTCCCCAGACAATTCCAGGGGGGAGGGGGTGGAGTCACCGCAGTAACAACAAAAAATATCAAGGAAACAGCAGAGAAACCGAGATATCCACTCAGAAGGAAGAACACCAAGACAAAAAAATACCAGTGAATACTGTGATTAATATTTCTAGCTACCAGCTTACTGAAATTGAAACCAGACTTCTTAATTTGGGTTTGGGCTTTGTCCCTTCTAGAAATTTCAATCTCTTTCAGACCATATTAGATCTGAATAAACTGATAAGAGATTTAACTTTGAGAAAGTTCTATGGAGACAAAGCACACCAAATATCAGAAGTTATTATCCCCCCTACACATAATACTAATACTGAATATACATCATTTGAAGATACATGTGCATTGGTTACACTTGAAGACCTTAGGATGGAAAGTGGTGGAATTGATTCATCACAGATCCAAAAGACTACATCTAAACTTAAAAGCAAATCACAATTCTATCCTACTCAGGCTAGAGGTAAAATTCTGGAAGTGTTTCATGAGAGGGTGATTGAAGATCTAACTAAACTTAGTGACTCCTCACACTCCAGACCCTCTAACCTGACTATCAAGGAAAGAGAAGCACTACTTAAATTACAAAAGAATGAAGAAATTGTGATTAGACAGTCCGACAAAGGTGGGAGTGTAGTAGTCATGAATAAGCTTGACTATGTGAATGAAGCTCTAAGACAGCTTGGAGATTCGGACACTTACATTGTTCTACCTAGGAATCCAACTGCGATATACTCTAAAGAGTTGTCGCATCTTTTGGATGAGGTGGTGGAGGAGGGTCTCATGGATCAGGATACAGCCAACCATTGCATGGTTACTGATCCAGTGACACCCATCTTCCACCACCTCCCTAAGGTCCACAAAAGCATACATGAGGTTAAGGGGAGGCCTATAGTGGCTGGTATAGGTTCCCTAATGGAACCACTATCCAAATGGATAGATGATTTTTTACAGCCCATGGTTTCCTTGTTACCCAGTTATATACGGGACACTTCCCATGCGCTGCAGACCCTGGAGTCAGTGACTTGGATGGAGGAGTACAGTTGGCTCACTATTGATGCTGTGTCCCTGTACTCCTCTATCCCTCACACCCAGGGTCTGCGGGCCGTGGGTTTTTTCCTGGACATGCTCACTGATCTCCCAGATCAATCTAAAGATCTGATTGTAAGAATCGTGAGATTTCTATTGGAACATAATTTCTTTATGTTTCAGGGGACTTACTACCTCCAGAGACGTGGCACCGCTATGGGGGCTAAATTTGCCCCCTCCTATGCCAACCTATATATGGGTTGGTGGGAGAGGGGCCACGTCTATGGAGGTAGTATCGCCCCGTGTGA
This sequence comes from Bombina bombina, assembly GCF_027579735.1. Classification (NCBI taxonomy): domain Eukaryota; kingdom Metazoa; phylum Chordata; class Amphibia; order Anura; family Bombinatoridae; genus Bombina; species Bombina bombina. The sequence continues at coordinate 519,349,480 of NC_069504.1, forward strand.
GCATATAATAAAATATGTCAGGTTCATTGATGACCTACTGATTGTGTGGTCTTCCGACTCTACAGCTGCCAAAGATTTTGTTGCTACCCTTAATGATAATAGGGTGGGATTACAATTTACCTATGATTGGCAAAAAAAGAGTATCAATTTTCTTGACATATCCCTCACAGGTGATGCTAAGGAAGGAACCATTATCTCTGCTCTCTACCGGAAGCCAATCTCTGGCAATAGTCTCTTACATGCTCGCAGCTGTCATCCAAAACCTGTGTTCAAAGGAATTGCAAAAAGTCAATTCCTGCGGGCTAAGAGAAATTGCACCTATGAGAGTGTGTTTCGGGTGGAGAGCAAAGATTTAAAAATGAGAATGCAAAAAAGGGGTTACCCAACCAAAGTCATAGACAAAGCATTTTTTGAAGTTAAGGATATCAGTAGGGCCAATGCATTGGAAAAATCAACATCCAACTCTACTGATTCACAAAATAGACTCAAGTTTATTACTTCATATTCAGCTCAATATGATGATGTTTGCAAAATCATTAAAAAGAATTTGCCTATACTAAGAGGGGACAAGGAACTAAGAGACACAGTTGAACAGGGATGTATGTTTGTCCCTAAAAGAAATGTGACCTTAGGTAACATTCTATCCCCGAGTATGTTAAGGAGTGATAAGCAATCAGGATCATCCTGGTTGAAACATAATGGCACTTTCAAGTGTGGTAAGAGAGCTTGCACCTCTTGTGACCATATAAATGTTTCTCAAACATTTAAGTCCCATGTAACAGGAGAAGAATTTAATACTAAAGGCTGTGTCAATTGCAAAAGTACATTTGTGATCTATATAATTGAGTGCTCTATTTGCAAAAAACAATACACAGGGAGAACGACCAGAAAAGTAGGCAAACGAATAAGAGAACATCTCTCTTATATTTCCAAAAAACGTCCTTGTTCAGCGCTTTCTGCCCATTTTATTGATTTTCATCACCAGGATGTCACTTCTTTTAAATGGCAAGCCATAGAACAGATTACCACACCACCTAGGGGTGGTGATAAGTTATCTATATTGTGCAAACAAGAGACGTATTGGATTTTTAAAACTCAATGTTTACTACCACTCGGGTACAACTCAGAATATGATATTATAAATTACTGGCAGAAATAAATAGACAAACACTTTGTATTTATATAAAAGTACTCCTCTTTAGATTAGTGAACATAAGAGATCTCTCTAATAGGCAAAAGAGCTTAATATACATTTATTATTATTGATCTACAAGGGTTAAACACATAGATAAATCAATAATTTCCATGTAAGTTTAGTGACTATCTCTACTTCCTAATGTACGTTTCGATAGAGTTTTTAGCCAACTACCACTAGGGTTATTGTTTATCTGGTTGATTATTTTAGAACTATCTGAAAATAATTGAACATTTGCTCTTCTCTATTGCTTTGTCTATGTACATTCTCACATTCATTTCCATCTTTATTTCTGTTTGTCAATTGTCTACATACTAAGAGACAGTTAGATATTTTTCTCTGCCTCTTTGAAACATGAGAGTGGATAGACTATCTCACAAGTTTCTTTGCTGTTTGGTTTTTATCATATTTAATGAATATACCTTATAGGACTGTGATGAGCTTGTTAATATAACTGTTTTTGTTATAAAGTTAAATAACTTACCTAACTCTACAGTCCTATTGTCTTAGACATTTATACTATTATCCTGCCTTCTTGTACTATCCTCTCAGATTGCACTTTCTATTTTGTAATCACTGTTAGTAAACATTGTATTTATTTATTAATGTATATATTGTCCTGTACTATTCCCTATCTATGTCTATAGGAAATTTGGTATGCACAGGGTTAAGGTGATTAGCAGTACATTTCATGTTTTTAACCAATGAATATGGAGTGTTTAGCATAAAAGGGAGCACCCCCTAACAGGTGTTATTCTATGATTACGGTCAATATGACCGAAACCGGTCAGAGTCTTTTTGCTTGAACCACCTCCATGTTGCTGTATGCCCTTGCTTTGTTTTAAAGGAATAAAGGATTTGTTAAACTTTTTAACTGCTGCTTCACTTTGGAACTTTTTTTTTGTATATATATTTGACCTTGTCTCTTCTGACTACCGATATTGGCCCTTACTAGCTCATCTTTTATACTTGTACCTCTCCTATATGCGGGCATGGGTGTATATTTAAAAAACGGCATTTTAGGGTGGCATTCACGTAATATAAACCAGTATGTACACAATATTTTCTGTATTTTTTTGCTACAGTTATTATTTTCTGAGACAAAAATGATTTTTTGTCGTTCTTTCTCATGTTTAACTGTTTTTTAACCGTATCACACTCTTATTTAATTTTCACAATTTATTTTTCAATTAAATCAGTTGGATAACCTCTATTCCTGAACTTCGTACACATTTCTTCTAATCGTTGCTATTACAGCTTTTTATTTGTAAAAATGTGATTAATTCGCATCATTTGGCTTCTTGGCAATGATCTGATCAATGAGGGGGGGTGCACTAGTATAATGTAGCAGACTATTCTTGTCTGTCTTTTTCTAATAGATGTCTGTTTTCAATATACCTTCCTCTTTATAAACCAAAGTGTCAAGGAAATGTACACTCATCAAGTTAAAGTAAATTTTATATGCCTTGTTGCTAGATTTAAATCAAGAAGGGATCCGATGTCGCCCCACCACACCCCAAAGATGTCATCTATGTAGCACCACCAAGTGGCGCCATATAAGAGAAACATCTGATTTTGGTAACAAACCTCTCTTCAAAAATTGTCATAAAATAGATTTGCATATGTTAGGGCGACATTTGGACCCCATACCTATTCCCTTTTTTTGCATATAAAAACTGTCCTCAAAAAGAAAATAATTACAGTACAGAATAATACTTAATAATTCCAAAAGAAATTCCTGCTGTTGGTCAGTGTACAAATTGCTAGAAGCTAATAATTCTTAATAGCACCCAGGCCACTCTCATGATCTATAGAGGTAAATAAACTGACCACATCAAGACTGTATACTATACATTTCCTTGCTATATTCATATCTCCAATTTTCTTCAAAAAATCACCTGTATCATTTACATATGAAGCTGTAATGGATAAATGGAGATATGGGAAAATATAGACTCTTTACTGTCAACGATTGGTCTCCCAGGTGGTTTATCCAATCTTTTATGCACTTTTGGGAGTGTGTAGAATACCATTTTTAATGAACAATTTTTTATGTCTCATCGTCAATTAAACCATTGTTTACAGCATTGCTTAAGCATTGTAGTATCTCTTTTGTATCATATTAGTGTGGTTATGACTCAATTGTGTATAGGTGTCAGTATCGGCTAATTGTGTTTTAATCTCTTCAATATAATAACTTTTGTCTAGTAAGACAAGTGCCCCACCCTTATCCACTTGCTTGTACACAACCTCTCTATTTTCTTTTAAAGTTCTCAGTGCATCTCTCTCAGAACTAGTTAGATTAGATTTCCCTTTGGGTCCATTTATCAAGCTTCGAACGGAGCTTGTGGGCCCGTGTTTTTGGCGAGTCTTCAGACTCACCAGAAACAGCAGTTATGAAGCAGCGGTCTAAAGACTGCTGCTCCATAACCCTGTCCGCCTGCTCTGAGCAGGCGGACAAGAATCGCCGGAAATCAACCCGATCGAGTACGATCGGGTTGATTGACACCCCCCTGCTGGCGGCCCATTGGCCGCGAGTCTGCAGGGTGCGGTGTTGCACCAGCAGCTCTTGTGAGCTGCTGGTGCAATGCTGAATACGGAGAGCTTATTGCTCTCCGCATTCAGCGATGTCTTGCGGACCTGATCCGCACTGTCGGATCAGGTCCGCAAGACATTTGATAAATAGGCCCCTTTATCTTTACAATTTACAGTGTTTCTCAATTTATCAACATCTTTTGTAACCAGCTCGATATATGTATCTATGCTATTACTATAGCTATTCAATACAAATTTACTTTTATTCTTTAAACCAAGCGACGACGTTGTGCCTATCTGTCCGTCGCTGCTTGCGCCTGACTCCCCCGGAAAGCTGTCCATCTGGGAATCTGTGCCACTCATCTCTCGTCTCTGCTGCCAATATCTTTGGCATCCCAAACTGGAAGTGTATCTTCGTTCCCTTCCAGTATGGTCCCTCATCCACCTATACACAGTTCTGTTGGTATAATTTTATTCATCCCTGTAAAACGTTTCACGTTTCTTTACTTATAACTTGCGTATCTCAGAGATCTCTTTATTAAATGAGTCTAGTTTCGATTCAACTTCGGCAATGGTAAGATTTTGTTTTAGCTTGTCTTCCATCTTTTTATTTTCAACTCACTGTTCATCTATTGCCTTTTGTAGATATTCAATCTTTAACACTATGATGTCCAAAGAGCATTTATTTAAAATGCATTCAATTTCTTTGCAATATTCCTTGTTATCTGCCAATAGGGTTGGTCTGGAACGCTTTCTGAGACCCCTTGGGATCCTCTTCACCCATGGTATTCTGCCAAAGTAGTGGCATGCATTTCTAAAGACATTTGGTTTTTTGCCAGTCTCTCATAGCTCTTATAAATGGCCTCAGTAACTGGTGTGCTTAGAAAATCTCTTGAGCCGCAAACCAATGTGGTGATTCTACCAGCCTCCATATCTGAATATGCAAATACCTTTACCTCCATTTCAGGTGCTGAATTTTGTATAAGTTCCATACTGATGCAATGTGCATGACAGTGGTCACCAGTAAAGACAAATCTTATCAAATAATAGTCCCACCAGCTCAACTGCAGTGAGTGACGTGCAGGCTGTCAGAGCCATTGCTGAAGGCTTCACAAGTATCCAAGCTTCCAAAAAGTCAGCAGCACCATCAGAGAATAATTTTTCTTAGATTTTTATTTTGCCCAGAGGACAAACAAACATGACGTTTTGGGCTCACAAGCCCTTAATCATATGCTTACTTGACATCATCAAATTCACTCTTTTATACCCAGCACCATAGGTACATATAATTAACAATTAACTCTTTACATCAACATAAATTAATTAAAATTACAATGTGACACCTAGTGGGCTAGATGTGTACTTCTATACAAACAATGTTTTGCTAAAATGGTCAGCTAGAAAAGCCATAACAATTGTATCACGAAACTAAAGCCTAAGTACCACTGCCGATATTCCCCACACACTTTTCTTGTTGGGCAAGCATCCCTGACTTTGCGCTAGAGAACTGTGTTGTGCTGGTAGTTTTATATAGAGGAAACACCTCTATATAAAGCTACCAGCACAAAACAGTTCTCTAGTCTTGAAAAAGGCCTTACAATAGGCCGAAATGCGTTGACTTTGAACTGGTAAGCTTATTTTCTACACACTGATATTGTTGAAAACAATCTGCACTATTGTATTTATTTTTATTTAGGAGGACCCAAAGAAGAACTTTTTTAGACCATCAAAGAATTGGATTTATTTGACGGATCATCACATAGAATCAAGTTTGGATTTATTTTTATTTTTACTTCTATATAATAGTATTTTTTATTCCACACAGACTTTATATTTTCAACACATTTTTTCAACACCATTGACATTTCAAACACCTTAGACAATTTGAGTAAATTTTTTTCATCAACATTATGTTATAATTTTCATCATCACTAGAAGGAATTTTTTCATCACTAAGTTTTTCTTCACCACAGTTGATCTATTTTCATTGGACACATTCGATTCATATCTATTGGACACATTTTTTGATAACATTCTTTTTGACCACATCTTTTACACAGTTCACCTTAGGGTGTGTTATTTCAATTTGCAATTGCTATTGTTGTGCTTAATATATTCTTCAGTATAATCTTCAGGAAATATATGGATTTCTTCACATATCCTGCTGTTACTCAACGTTGAGAGGAGTTCAGTTACACCAGAATATAGGATTTCCAGGTGCATATATCAAGGCTAGCGGAACTAACATCCGCTGCCCTCAGTATCACATTGGGGAATCCTTCTGTGATTTTATAACATTTTATTTGTTGTGCATGGATCCATGCTTTTAGTTCATTAGATTGTATTAAATTGTTTTATTTATGGGGGGGCGGAGTCAGCCTTTGAAGAAACTAGACGTGCTTTCTTGAAGCTCCTGCTTGCACACATAATATACAAAATAATCCTGGGAATCCAACAAAAAATAATCTATACTATTCTGCTTCAACCTCACCTTCAGAGGCTTAAGCTATCAGCATCTACGAATATGGATGTTTTTACAGAGAAGGAGCTATGGCGCAGAACACCTTTATGAAGCAGCCCTGACCACGCGAGGCATTGTATTTACCTTGCTACCTCTCCAATAATCCCTAGCGAAGCCTCAAGAAAAATTATCCGGAGTGCTTTCTAGCATACCACAGGCTATTATACAAAGTCTATATAGCCCTTATTCAGAGTGCCTCAGATTAGTTTCCTAAAATTGACAGACCGGGAGATCTGGGATGTGGAATCCCCCCCTTTCCTACTTTTCTACTCACACGTCAAGATTTACACTACCATACCAGATATCCCTTTCCTAAAGCAGTATATGAGGATATTTCAAATTAAGGGTCTTATCATGGAATCTGACCCTAGGGATCTCTTACGTGCACTAGCAGACCTACTTGATGCTCATACAGCTTCGCTCACAGCAGAGATTAGACTGGAATTTTCTACCTCATATAAAAAGGAGCTGACAGCTAAGTCCCACACTTGCCCAGATGTATCAGTACAATTTGACACACAGGATCACCTAAGTGGGGAGCAGGCGACTCAACAAGAACACAGTGAGCCCACGCTTGAACTTTACTCAGTACAATATATGCAGACCCCTATCCCACGTGGCAAAGAGCCAGATAATAGCGCTGTTCAGGCGGAGTGCTTCACGCCGTCAGAGAACTCCTATCCGCTTAAGAAGAGAAGCAAAAATATGGAATACCCTGGTAAGTGGACTGCCTACAAACCTCGCTTGCCGAATTTGACATACCAATCTCGGTATCGGAAACTGACAGGTGGCTATAATTCCACATCTAAAGTTTACCGGTGAGGACAATATTGTTTAATGATGACTGCACAAGTTTCATTATGGGATCCTGGGGGCCCTATCTAGCATAAAACATTACTGAAGTCCCGCAAATTTTCATGCAGCCCAGAGCGGGTTATATCAGGTACCTGGTACTTTACCATTCATTTTCATCTATACTATTCTTTCATATGTTTTACAGAACTGCCTAAGCTTGATCATTGATTAAAGACTACTTGTAGTTAATCTTTGGACACATACATTTCATACCGGCATCTACAAGGATTATATATGCTGTTGTATTTTGTCTGCTTTTATAGCTAATCCTGGGACATAACAAAACAGACATAAGTACTTATCAAGTAATTTGGGCCTGCTCATAAATTTCACTGTTTATTTTCATGGGGAAATCAAATAGAGTATAGCACAACCTCATCTGACCACCACGGATTAACCTTTTCTTTATTCCCCCTCTACTGCACACTGTATAGTGGGGTAATACGGCAAATAATCTCTCTTATAAAGGTCTGCAATTGTTATGAGTGATGTTTTTTAAGTAGCATAGTATGTAGGTCAGCGTCTCAAAGGTCTCAATGCATTACTACTCATAATTTCTTTATATATGAGGTGACTTTTGATAATACATTATTTTTGAAAATCTACCACAGAGGGGTCAAATAAGATATTTATTATGTTCAATCCTCGACTTAGTAATTTACATGGTTAGGTCATACTACTACTCTTCTGATTTTGTGGGGCAATATGGTTATTACTGCTCCCTTTGTACTAGGCTCAGTTCTGTCTCCTGCGGCCAAGGCAATAGGACATGCAGAGGAAGTTGGAATTATAGTTTGTCTTTTATTGATCTATTGGATGGGAGACTTAGAGAGGACCCACATCCATGAGGCCCACTTGTAATATTAGATTCCTAACCTGCATTTTACAGAATCGTGCTCATTAGAATACTTTTTCTCTCTACCTACTTGATAGCCGAACTTTAAAACAGATGGTTCAAGCATACACTACTTATACTATAAGACCCTATACTCTTCCCTAATATACAGATGCACTTTTGCCCCAATGATGGTCATCAGTTGTTGTCAACAGCATAATATGCTCCCATACCCTACCAATGGCAAAGATGTAAAAAAAAGTCCTGTAATGAGCAGAATGATTGTTTAATTAGTATTTACATCACGGCCCTGAACTAAATACAGTCAATATAGTTACACAGCTTTTTACAACTCTCTGTGGTTCCTGAGTGTCTTCTCACATGCTATATGCATAAGTTTATAATGTTTCGAGTTTCAAGTTACATTTGAAGTGCTATTTATTCTTTATATTCTAAGCCATAATATATTATTCGAGTATACATCTTAACCGGCGTTTATCCGCTGTTAAACTTATACCCCCTATGTGCTTTTTGGCACTGTAGGGCCATTGATATGAGTATCATAATTTATCGCTCTGTCCTATATCAATTAGTCCACAAGAGACTGGATGATTAGTCCTCTATGAAAGCTATTAAAAATATAAAAATGAGGTTTCAGAGGTTCATACTATTCTATTTACCTGAAATTTCACTTATTCTGACATCCTCTCACTATTGTATTATGTTCTATGTGAAATATGTTACTTATTTGTGTTTGTTTATAATCATGTAAAACCTCAATAAAAAAGTTATAAAAAAAAAATTGTTTTATTTATTATCCACACATCCGTTTATTTATCATATCTCATTATACCTTAGCCTTCATTTGTTAGGCACTCCCACCTCATCCCTATTTTCTATTTTATTTATTTTGGTATGCTAGGTACCAATTGTTCGGAGCTATAGGTTTAGATTGCCCCGTCCTTGGCGATTGATCACCTTGTAGCATCAACTAGGTGATAACTGATCTTCAAGAAATAAAAGAAATGGAGACATTACACCTCCACACATTTAATTAACTTCCTGCCCTTTCAACAAAGGGAGTTGTGACTGATCAACAGGGGTGTCCACCCCTCACCATGGGTAATGTTCTGGAGTCTATGGACTCTGTTTTACATAGTCTCTCTACAAGAGAAAGCTACTGAAGCCAAGATGAGTATATTGGTTAATGTTGTAATGTTTGTATATAAGTTTCATAATTCTGCTACAGGGTTAGCAAAAAAAGAAGAGGCTTAGATCCTTTTGCTCATGGAGGACAGGGTACAACCACATCCGGAGGAGCAAAACAGTTATCTTACAATGTATTAGGCAGTTTGACATGAAAGTAAGCCTCACTGTACTCTGAGTTAAGTTCACTAATAGTTTTGTTTAATGATTTGTTTGAATTCTTATGCATAATTACTATATATGTTTGCACATTTTAAACAAACTCATACTTACACAGCTGACAGTTGGGTTTCTTATTGTTGTTCTTGTACATGCTCTTAGAAACATGCAAGATGCTCAAGGGTCTTGTGTGCTAGGGATAGTGCCCCGTACCTGCTCCATGCGGCATAGGCAACTTGATTGGTACCCTGCTTGGCCTCATCATAGGCCTCTGCTGAAAGAGCAGTTAATAAGTCTGTTCCGTGGGAGCTTGGATGTTGCGAAATGGAGGAAGAAACAGTTTTATATTTTCAATGCTCTTAGCATAAAATGTATGGGCTCCTTAGTTTTAACAAATTATATTTATCTAAGCATGACAAAATTAGGACTAGGATGGTTTAATATATACACTAATCATTGTCTTCCACTTGGGAGGAATCGTCCACAGAATCACTTGCTTTCTTGCTCCATGTGGATGGAATGTAGGTATGAATACATCTCTTGGACACCCATGACAGTGTCACATCGGCCACGCCACCCACATTGGAGCAATGAACATCTGTACAGTTATTGCCCAAATGAATGCATACTGTTCCTTGACTACCTTGGCAACCATGCAGATTCATATTGGATGCAAGATCCCTCCCCCCTATTTTTTTTCCAGGCTCTACCTCAATCCCATCCATAACTATCCCCCTGACTAAGTATGTCTCTTAAACTCGTAACCTGGAATGTTGGGGGCATTAACTCTCCCATAAAATGAAAGGCAGTTCTTGCCCATCTAAGACATCTCGGGACTGATGTAGCGTTTCTACAGGAAACTCACCTGACTGATATAGAACACCACAAACTTAAAAAAGACTGGGTTGGCCATGTTGAATTTCTCTCCCACACCAGTGCAAGTAGTGGACTAGCTATTGTTTTTGGTTAATGTCTGACCACTCATATTAAGCAATCATACACAGACAGAGAGGGGAGATTTTTAATATAACAGACATAAATTAATTATACTGAATACACATTTTGCAACATCTATGGTCCTAATCATAAATAGGTAGATTTTTGGAATACTTTAGCACAAGCCCTGATGCCCCACATGAGATTGAAACTGATAATTGGAGGTGACTTCAACCTCACTCCTTCACACATACTGGACAGAATGTGGTTACAAACCCAAACCGTCAGAGATCCGAAAACTAATTATAAAGCCAGATTTGAAACTAAAATATTTAATATGCTTGAATCAAATCTTGACACATGTGACATATGAAGACTACAACATCCAGAGGTTAGAGACTTTACTTGCCTTTCCAAGGCTAAATCCACCTTATCTAGAATTGACCTTTTTCTAATTTCCAACTCCTTAACTACTCAAGTTCAACACTGTAACATACAGGGCATAATACTATCTGACCATGCCCCAGTTGAATTAGTCTTGGGAGCCCAAGTATCAAATCCTAATAGGAACATCCTACGATTCCCCACATACTTAACCTCTTCGGAGACATCAGTGCTGGATAGACTATAATTCAGATAATATAACCCATCTAGATAATCCCCAACTCTTCTGGGAAACAGCAAAAGTGGTATTGACAGGCTCCATAATATCTTAAGTCTCTAATATCAAACACAAAGTTCAACAAAGATACAATGACCTACAAAGAAAATTTGGACAAACCTACCAAATATTCCGCACAAATAAGTCAGGTTGTATATATGAGACAAATATTGCTGCAAAATCATAACTTGATGCATTCATAAAACAACAAGCTGCATCTGGCCTACTGTGGTCAGCAGTCAAATACTATAGATTTGGCAGCAGATCAGAACGAAACCACGGACAGCGAGAACTAACGTGGCCACACTGAGGTTTCAGGGTAAGACTTATACTACACCATCAGAAATTGCACATTGTTTCACTCAATACTTCACTCAACTTTACACCAACCAAAACCCTAGCCCCCCTGAATCACAAACCCCCTTTTGGCAGACAATAAATCTACCCCAATTAACACAAGAGCAGTAGGATATCTTAAACACACCCATAACTACTGATGAGATAAGCTTCACTTTGAAGTCTATTCCACTTGGAAAAGCGACAGGTCCGAACGAATTACCAACCGAATTTTATCGGATTCTCCAGACACAAATCACCACAATATTAGCTAGACTATATAATGCCTACTTTCCGAAGGACTCACTCCCGTCACAAAACTTCACCGCTGCAACAGCTCGCATATTGACTAATGGATTATTCTCCCCTGACTTTACACTGCAAATAGGCACTAGACAGGATTGTCCTCTGTCCCCTCTGTTGTTTAACTTGGCGGCACTAGCATTAGCAACAAAACTGAGGCAGATCTTCCCAGGCATCACAATTCAGGGCATCCCCGTTCACTTAGCTCTCTATGCGGATGACATGCTCCTATTTGTGCACACACCTTTATTACATATCCCTCACATATTGCAAACAATAGCTGAGTTCGGTAGCTTCTCTGGCTATCAAATAAACACATCTTAGTCAGAAATATTATGGTTGAATAAACACCCACATTCGAAATATACCTACCCGTTTGTGGTGGTGTAAGAGGCGCTTACATATTTGGGAATCCAATTACACAGGAATGGGTATAAATAATTAATTATTAAATATATTGTATTATAACTCGGCCATATATTGACACACCTCCCTAAAGCGCTGCTATTACAGGTTTTAAAAAAGCAGGCTTGTGCGGGCGATATACCATACAGCACCCAAATACAAGCGCTGCTTTGACGTGCTCGTGCATGATTTCCCCATAGACATCAATGTGGAGAGCCGGCAAAAAAAAGTCTAACACCTGCGATCGCGGAAAGAAAAGCTCCGTAACGCAGCCCCATTGATGTCTATGGGGAAATAAAAAGTTAAGTTTAAACCTAACACCCTAACATAAACCCCACGTCTAAACACCCCTAATCTGCTGCCGCCAACATCGCCAACGCCTGCCTACAGTTATTGATCCCCTAATCTGCCGCTCTCGATATCGCTGTCACCTAAATAATGTTATTAACCCCTAAATTGCCGTTCCCGATCTCGCTGCCACTATACTAAAGTTATTAACCCCTAAACCTCTGGCCTCCCACATCACAACCACTAAATAAACCCATTAACCCCTAAACCTAACCCTAACCCTAAGGTAACCCTAACCCTAACGTAACCCTAACCCTAAACCTAACCCTAACACCCACTAACTTTAACATAATACAAATATAGCTAAATTAAATTTACAATTATTAACTAAATAAACCTATTAACCCCTAAACCGCCAGCCCCCCACATCGCAACAAGCTAAATTAAACTATATTAACCCTTAAACCTAACCATAACCCCACGCAAGACAAGGTAGGAAAGCAGGCACTGCGCAAAAGGGTTCCATAAAAACTTGATCCTTTATTTCAACATATTTAAAAAGGTAACAGTTTCAAACGCTGGAAGTTGCGTTTAAGAAAAAAGGTACAAAAAATAATGATGACAAGTACAAGGCAGGGGAAGAGTGTACCTTTTTTCTTAAACGCAACTTCCAGTGTTTGAAGCTGTTACCTTTTTAAATATGTTGAAATAAAGGATCAAGTTTTTATGGAACCCTTTTGCGCAGTGCCTGCTTTCCTACCTTGACTTGCATCTGTATAGTGGGTGGGTTTCGCCACTGCTACGGCACTCCGTTGGCTCTCTATGGGAAAATTGTATTGCAGCCGGTGTCACTTCCGGTTTACACGCCAGGACCGTGGTAGCTGCTAGGAACGCCATCTCTCTAACCATAACCCCCCTAACTTTAACAGAATTAAAATACAGCTAAACTAAAGTTACAATTATTAACTAAATAATAACTATTTTAAAATAAATACAAACTTACCTGTAAAATAATACGTAAGCTAGCTACAATATAACTAATAGTTATATTGCAGCTAGCTTAGGTTTTATTTTTATTTCACAGGTAAGTTTGTATTTATTTTAACTAACTACCTAGTTAAAATAAATACAAACTGGGGGCGTGTCTCTGGGCAGCACCTTGAATGGAAGCAATATCGGTTGCTGCGTGTGAAATGCAGATAACTTGCCAATTATCAGCAGTTCATGAAGCCATCTGTACTTTAAACTCAGGTTTTTGAAATACACAGAGTGTACTGAATCTACAGACACCAGATTGAGCTGAAATTTACACCAGATTGCCGATCCAGAGCGTTGAGGCCTGTGGCAACTCTCATAAGGAGAAGTCCTCAACACCTCCCCCCCCCCCGTAATCTTTGAACGGGTATGTGCAGCTTATAAGCTGTTTCTTTCCTACAACTCATAACATTTATGTTAATACAACGCCATTCTTGATCTACGTGACAGACAGAAGGAGGTTTGACAGACTTTCCCGTCACTTACCCACCCGCTAAAAATAGCGCATACTGTCAATGCACTACTCGAGGCCGTGACCTGCTTGCTGACTGAACACCATGAGAAACTGATGCAAGCTTGGTCTGCTGAGTGGGGAAGCCTACGTGCATTAACAAAACAAATGGGATCTGGACATATGACATCAAGAGCCTTAGTGGAGGAACCTGTCGAGGATATAAGTGTTCCTGTGCTCATCCCCAGCTTGTCAGATCGCTTGTCCCAGGCTCAGACAGATCAGAATCACCACGCGAGTGACCTAATGAGCAGCCCCCTAGCAGTGGACAACCCTCCAGATTACTTTTCCGGCTCGAGAGCGCCAAGGGAATCTCTCACTGCGGGACAGCCAATTGCAGGAGCATGGGCGAGGGAGGCTAAGATTGCCGCTCGTGTCTCGTTCCCCAGCCTAGAGGTGACTTACCAAATACAGTGCTTTGGCATGTTATGTGAGCCTCCTCTGAACTTACCGGAACTCTGCGGCTTGAAAACGATAATCTGGAAGAACCAACCCTGGGTGCAGCCTACTTGCCATGCAATTACCAAACTTGAAGAAATATTGGATGTGGCTGAGAAGCCCCCCTATGCATGTCACGGCCGCACCCTGTCCGACATAGAATTAAAATGCGGAGTATCAGGACTTGACAGGCTTGAGAGAAAATTGGGCCAGCTTTTCGATCCTGGAGGCTTAGAATTAAATGGAACCGTATGGCAGGCCTTTAGCGACAGGCTGGAGGGAAACTTGGACCAGCTTTTTGATCCTGGAGGCTTATTCTTGTTATCGCACTGGAGTGAACACTATACCCTCCAGAACTCTAACACTGAGTGGCATCAGATGATTTGTTGGGCAGTTGGAGGTTTGCAGGAGGGGTGTGGGTTTAGGAGTGTGGGGCGCAACTTAATGCTTATACCCTTATGTTTTAAAATGACAGAATTATTACAGTCTATTTTTAAATGTTTCGGATATATTTAAAAAATTACAACGTACTAAAAAAAATTTTTTGATTAATATTTTATTAGCTCAAAGAGAAACAAAAATAAGTGTACATTAAAAACATATATATCTCTATACCTCAATTATTGGGTATATGGAAGAGCCTGTATGTAGTGTAGGCCGTTGTACTTTTTAAATGGGTCTGTATGCAGTTTTGACGGTAATACTATTTGTTAGTTTGGGTTCTTTCCTGATATATTCTTTTATATTCCTTTAGATAGAAAAATAGTTAATATATTCAGCTGTGTTGTTTAAGAATTCTTCAGTTGGAGGTTTGCAGCGCCGGTATATAGAACTCGCTGTATAAACTTTACTTGTGTTTTGTTTTATTACACTGCTAGATGTCACATCTGTTTGTCCTGAACTAACAATTCCCTATCCGCAGGCTCTATGTAAACATCTAGTCACAATGAGTTAATATGTCACAATATAAGATTGTTGGTATACTTCAGAATTAGCTTATTTTACTAAGAACGACATTTACACTCTATAGTCTCTAGATCTATTGCCAGTTTTTTCTCCTGATCTTTGAGTCTAACACAAGTAACACTTATCCTCCAATGAGTACCTATTATCTTGCCCTCACTATTAGCTAATATCCAGGGCTATACATATCCTACAATTACAGCGGTCTCATCACCACAGAGACAGTGCATCAGAGGTTAGTTGATGTTTGCAGGGACCACTCTTGTGCCGATTATCCCTATTTTTGCCTACACTAAATTGCACACTTCTAAGGTAAGTGCTTCATGAAACGCTTAAATAACAGTCCTAACGCTCCTTTTTATTGATGGAGGAATTCCCCTTCACCAGGGCTGCCTCTCTTACTTGTCAGCTATAGCCAGCTACCCTGTGTCTTTAAATGCAGAGCCCTATTTTATTATACAAGCTTTGTGCTTATTATCTACTCCTTTCATTTTCTTTTTCCTTCTAAATTCTATTTCAGTATGCTAGGTTGGTGTAACATTCATTTTGGTCTTATGTCCTCATTAACAAATTATTATAATCCCACTATATCATCTTATTCTTATTTCAAGGTCCAAGAGTGACCATGTTTTACATTAGCACCTCCTCTAAGCCATTTAGTTTACATGGGTCCATGAGTGGCCTGTTGAAGCATTAGAGGTGCATTTATTTATTTATTATCATATATATAAAAACAAAATGAGGTTCCACTTTTTAGTTCAGTAGCTACTTGCTGTATAGACTTGCATTGACCTTCTGTATTTTGATAGCCTTGTATCTTTTAATTTTTACGGTTCTGATTGGAAGGGCTTTATTATGTACCTAATGTGTTTATTACTGAACTCTTGACTAATGTAATGTATATGTACAACTTCAATAAAAATAAAAAGTTTAAAATAAAATACTAAGATAAACTTGCAGCAAACTGTATTTAAACTTCAAACTG
The DNA here is from genome assembly GCF_027579735.1 of Bombina bombina. Classification (NCBI taxonomy): domain Eukaryota; kingdom Metazoa; phylum Chordata; class Amphibia; order Anura; family Bombinatoridae; genus Bombina; species Bombina bombina. The sequence goes on from NC_069504.1 coordinate 519,365,647, forward strand.
ACACTGAACAATGAAATAAATTGCAGGAGTAATCCCGCTTCTGTCTTCAGTTAAAATCCAATTGAAGGTGTAAAATCGTTGCATGAGATAAGATTTGCGATCTTCATGATGGTTATTTTCTTAAGATTTCAAGTCAGACTTTGATCTTCTCTCTATATAGAACTCGACCCTTCCTACACTTACGCCAAATACATAAAAGATAGCACTTTAACACCTATGGGCCCCAGCTATGTGCAGCAATGAAAACATATAGGCCTAGACTACAAGTGGAGCACAACAATATTAGTGCTATTGAGCCTAAAGGCTGTGACACACTGTAAGCGGAGCGGTGCGCAGCGTGTAGATGCAGCTGTGCGCGCTCAGTGTGTCCTGCCTTTTCATCTCTGAGCACTCTGCTGCGTCAGGTTGCATAGCTGAGCGCTCAGAGATGAAATAATTGAACTTCAGAAGCGATGCGATGCAGTGTGAAGCAGCTGCTTCGGCTCGCACCGCATCGCTTGCAGTGTGTCACAGCCTTAACACTTTTCAAGTTATATCAATAGCACACCTATTCTTGCGCTTATATTGCAAGTTGAAAGACAAACGTGCATTAACAAATACTTGAGGTGGCACTGCTCTTCACTTTGAAGAAAATTTTATTTTTATTTTTAAATGTATATAATGAATTCATTTATGTGTATATATATATATATATATATATATATGCAGTATATATATCTATATATGTATATGTATGTATGGTGCGGAGCAGTGCTATTTTAAGTAATGAAATTAACATTGTTTTAAAGGAATATGGTATATGACAACCCTCCCTTATTTCCAGGGATCTCCATTATTTGCCCAAACTTTCGCCTAGATTACGAGTGTTGCGTTAGCCTTAAAAAGCAGCGTTGAGAGGTCCCAACGCTGCTTTTTAACGCCCGCTGGTATTACGAGTCTGGCAGGTACAGGTGTACCACTCACTTTTATTCCGCGATTCCAGCATAACGCCGGTATTACAAATCTTCATAAAAGTGAGCAGTAGACCCTCTCCTGTCAAGACTCCTACTGCATTTAAAAGTCAGTAGTTAAGAGTTTTATGGGCTAACGCCGTAACATAAAACTCCTAACTAAAGTGCTAAAAAGTACACTAACACCCATAAACTAACTATTAACCCCTAAACCGAGGCCCCCCACACATCGCAAACACTTAAATACATTTTTTAACCCCTAATCTGCCGACCGGACATCGCCACCACTGTAATAAATATATTAACCCCTAAACCGCCGCACTCCCGCCTCGCAAACACTAGTTAAATTTTATTAACCCCTAATCTGCCGTCCCTAACATCACTGACACCTACCTACATTTATTAACCACTAATCTGCTGCCCCCAACGTCGCCGCCACTATATTAAATGTATTAACCCCTAAACCTAAGTCTAACCCTAAGTCTAACCCCCCTAACTTAAATATAATTTAAAATAATCTAAATAAAATTACTAGAATTAAATAAATTATTCCTATTTAAAATTACTTACCTGTAAAATAAACCCTTAGATAGTTACAATATAACTAAGTTACATTGTAGCTATCTCAGGGTTTATTTTTATTTTACAGGCAACTTTGTATTTATTTTAACTAGGTACAATAGTTATTAAATAGTTATTAACTATTTAATAACTACCTAGCTAAAATAAGTACAAATTTACCTGTAAAATAAACCCTAACCTAAGTTACAATTACACCTAACACTACACTATAATTAAATTAACTACCTAAACTAACTACAATTAAATACAATTAAATAAAATAAACTAAAGTACGAAGAAAAAAAACACTAAATTACAAAAAATAATAAAATAATTAAAAGAATTTTAAACTTATTACACTTACTCTAATCCCCCTAATAAAATAAAAAAGCCCCCAAAAATAAAAAAAATCCCTACCCTATACTAATATAGGGTAAAAAAAAATCCTATTGGCTGATCCAATCAGCCAATAGAATGCAAGCTCAATTCTATTGGCTGATTGCATCAGCCAATAGGATTTTTCCTACCTTAATTCCGATTGGCTGATAGAATCCTATCAGCCAATCGGAATTCAAGGGATGCCATCTTGGATGACGTCATTTAAAGGAACCTTCATTCTTCAGTTGGATGTCGTTGGAAGAGGATGCTCCGCATCGGCTGGCTTGAAGATGGACCCGCTCCGCTCCGGATGGATGAAGATAGAAGATGTCACCTGGATGAAGACTTCTGCCCGTCTAGAGGTCCTCTTCTGCCCAGATCGGATGAAGACTTCTGCCCCTCTGGAGGACCACTTCTGCCCGGTTGGGTGAAGACGTCTCAAGGTAGGGTGATCTTCAAGGGGTTAGTGTTAGGTTTTATTAAGGGGGGATTGGGTGGGTTTTAGAGTAGGGTTGGGTGTGTGGGTGGTGGGTTTTAATGTTGGGGGGTGTTGTATTTTTTTTACAGGTAAAAGAGCTGATTACTTTGGGGCAATGCCCTGCAAAAAGCCCTTTTAAGAGCTATTTGTAATTTAGTATAGGGTAGGGATTTTTTTATTTTGGGGGGCTTTTTTTTATTTTATTAAGGGGGATTAGAGTAGGTGTAATTAGTTTAAAATTCTTGTAATTATTTTATTATTTTTTGTTATTTAGTGTTTTTTTTCCGTACTTTAGTTTCTTTAATTTAATTGTATTTAATTGTAGTTAGTTTAGGTAATTAATTTAATTATAGTGTAGTGTTAGGTGTAATTGTAACTTAGGTTAGGGTTTATTTTACAGGTAAATTTGTACTTATTTTAGCTAGGTAGTTATTAAATAGTTAATAACTATTTAATAACTATTGTACCTAGTTAAAATAAATACAAACTTGCCTGTAAAATAAAAATAAATCCTAAAATAGCTACAATGTAACTATTAGTTATATTGTAGCTAGCATAGGGTTTATTTTACAGGTAAGTATTTAGTTTTAAATAGGAATAATTTATTTAATTATAGTAATTTTATTTAGATTATTTAAAATTATATTTAAGTTTGGGGGGTTAGGGTTAGACTTAGGTTTAGGGGTTAATATATTTATTATAGTGGTGGTGACGTTGGGGGCGGCAGAATAGGGGTTAATAAGTGTAGGTAGGTGGCGATGACATTAAGGGCGGCAGATTAGGGGTTAATAAATATTATGTAGGGTTCGGTGATGTTGGGGGCAGCAGATTAGGGGTTCATTAGTATAATGTAGGTGGCGGCGGTGACCGTAGCGGCAGATTAGGGGATAATAATATAATGTATGTGGCAACGATGTCGGGGATGGCAGATTAGGGGTTAATAAGTGTAAGATTAGGGGTGTTTTGACTCAGGGTTCATGTTAGGGTGTTAGGTGTAAACGTAAAATGTATTTCCCCATAGGAATCAATGGGGCTGCATTAGGAGCTTTACACTGCTTTTTTGCAGGTGTTAGGTTTTTTTTTTTTCAGCCGGCTCTGCCCCATTGATTCCTATGGGGAAATCATGCACAAGCACGTTTAGCCAGCTCACCACTACCGTAAGCAACGCTGGTATTGAGGTGAGATGTAGAGCTAAATTTTGCTCTCCGCTCACTTTTTTGTGGCTAACGCTGGGTTTAAAAAAAACGTAATACCAGCGCTGTCTGCAAGTGAGTGGTGAGCATAAACTAAGCGTTAGCACCTCAAGTCTTACCGACAAAAACTCATAATCTAGCCGTTTATTTGCTCTTAGAACATTTTTCTCTAATTTTTTACATGTACAATCTTCATTTCATACATTATTATTGTACTCTTCTACTCTTATTTAGTTAATAATTTTGATTTATTAGACAGTTTAATCTCTTTACTCCCACTGTGCCATGAATGAGAAATAGAATTCATGGATATTCAGAAGGTTGTTTAATGTATTCAACTAGACTGTGTGAATGAAGATGATTTGTATGAAAAATGTTGTTGTACCAAACTGTATCAAAATGTAAAATAAAGTGTTTTATTATTAAACAAATAAATAAATAATTACAAACTTACCTGTGAAATAAAACCTAACCTGCCTTACACTAACATTACAAAAAAAATAAACACTAAAATTACTAAAAATAAAAATAATTAAATTACAAAAAAAACACTAAATTACAAAAAATAAGAAACAAATAATAAAAAACAAAAAAGAATTACAGCTAATCTAATAGCCCTATCAAAATAAAAAAGCACCCCCAAAATAAAAAAAAACCTAGCCTACAATAAACTACCAATGGCCCTATAAAAAGGGCCTTTTGTGGGGCATTGCCCCAAAGAAATCAGCACTTTTACTCAATCCTTGGAACAGCCAATAGGATTTTAGCAGCTATAATCCTATTGGCTGATTGGAACAGCCAACAGGATTTTAGCAGCTTTAATCCTATTGACTGATTGAAATCTTTCAGCCAATAGGAATGCAAGGCATGCCATCTTGGATGACATAACTTGCATTGAAGTTCCAGTTTACAGTGGCGACCGTATGAAGAGGATGCTCCGTGCCGGATGTCTTCAGGATGGACCCGCTCCACGCCGGTTGGATGAAGATCGAAGATGCCGTCTGGATGAAGACTTCTTGCCACATGGATGAGGATATCTCCGGTTGGATGAAGATCGAAGAGGCCGCCTTGATGAAGACTTTTTGCCGGCTGGATGGATCCTTTAAGCGGGACTTCAATAACTGTAAGTGAATCGTCGGGGGTTAGTGTTAGGTTTATTTAATTTTTTTTGGGTGGGTTTTATTTTTAGATTAGGGTCTGGGCATGTAAAAGAGCTAAATGCCCTTTTAAGAGCAATGCCCATACAAATGCCCTTTTCAGGGCAATGGTTAGCTTAGGTTTTTTTAGATAGTTATTTTATTTCGGGGGGTTGGTTGTGGGGGTGGTGGGTTTTACTGTTGGGGGGGTGTTTGTATTTTTTTTACAGGTAAAACAGCTGATTTCTTTGGGGCAATGCCCCACAGAAGGCCCTTTTAAGGGCCATTGGTAGTTTATTGTAGGCTAGGGGTTTTTTTTATTTGGGAGGGGGGGGGGGCTTTTTTATTTTGATAGGGCTATTAGATTAGGTGTAATTCTTTTTTATTTTTGATAATTTGTTTCTTATTTTTTGTAATTTAGTGTTTGTTTTTTTGTAATTTAATTTTTTTCTTTGTAATTAGATACTTTTTGTAATTTTTAGAGTAATGTTAGTATTTTTTAATGTGTAGTTTAGTTTAATTGGTAGTTAATTGAATTTTAGTTTAATAATTAAATTGTTTAATTGTTAGTTTAAAATGAATTTATTGACTGATCATCATCCCGGGAGCAGTCATTCCACGACCCAAGCCTCACGAACTGTTACCTGTGATCCTGTGGTACCGAGTCCTCCACGCGCCTGAACAACTTTAGGCGCGGGGAGCCGCCATCTTGCTCGGGGCCTTTCTCTCCTGACACGGCGCGGCCTCTGCTGGTGTGCTCAGAGGGGTCCGCAAACGAAGTTATTTGGTCGATCAACAACCTCCGGTCCCAGGGGAGAGGCTCCTGTTGCATCCCCTGGCTGCCGGAGAACGGAGATTCTTGGAGGAGTGGGCCCGGCTGGGGTGGAGGACTGCGGGCCTGATCTGAACCAGCAAAACGCAGGGGGAGGTGAGTCAATCCCAACTTAAACACACACAACCGGAGGAATACCCTAGATTGACACCTACCCCTATCGATTTCCTTCCATTTTTTCTGAGGACACTTTGGGGAAAAAATAAGGGGGAAAGAAAAACCAAAAAAAACAACAAAAAAGGCAGTGCATGGTTCGTCTTGAGGAGCCCTGAGGCCTACACATCTCACACCCGGTAGGCCTCACCTGCAGTATCACAAGACTAGAACCCTTTTAACATCAGGCACCTCATCACTGAACACCACTGACCTGCAACCGCAACAGCAGTGATAACACTCACTATTAACACCTATACCCTACATCTATAGCTCCTCAAAATAAACATACATACCGCTATAAATAAAAGAGGCTAATAGGGGCTGAGAATTAGCTGGCGGGAAAAGACGCCATTTAAAAGACACTGCAACAGGGACACATAAAGCCTCTGTTAACACCACTCTCGTTGCTCTAATGTGAGTACCGGCATATTTATCTAAGAACAGTCTCCTTACAAGACTCCATTATACCAAATTCTCGGCCTAGGCTGTGGAGCTTTATAGCAACAACCCGGGAATACCAGTTGAGAATTAGCAGGAGCCTACAAGTCACCAGACAAGAGAGACTTTTCAAATATACCATCTCACTACCCTAAACGCATTATGTGAAATTGAAAAAGAACTCCAATAATCACATTTCCTGACAATTAACCGATATGCACTAACTAAGTGTTGGACTACCACAAGCATGAACAAACACCCCTAAATACTACCTAAAGATCCTGAGAATAGCGAAGCACAAGGAACAACACAAGTCAGGGCCTATCTCAAATTTAAGATATAATATAGGGCTGCCTACATATCATCACTCTTACCATGAAGAACAAGTCACAAACAGTGAAGGAATGCCTATCAAGGTCCCAATCAAAACAAAAGGGACCGGATAAAAGTAACTCTCCTGTGGCAACTAACTCAATGACACAAACCCCTGAGACTCCTGGAGGTTTAAGAACAGAGGAGACCAATAAAGAGCTTCTAGCCCAAATTAAATCAATATTCCAGGAAGAATTCAAAATGGCCCTGTCTGAGATAAGGCAAGATATTAGAGAAATAGGTGGGAGAACAGCGGAACTAGAAGAAAAACTAGACAATGTAACAGAAGAAATCCCTATACTCAGAAACTCCATACAAAACAACTCTTCATACATCTGCAGACTTGAAGAACAGATTGAAGATCTGGAAAACAGATCTCGCAGATCTAACCTGAGAATTCAAAATCTCCCAGAGACTTTTAAAAATCTTGAAGAAACCGTTACTGACCTATTCACACAACTAATCCCAGATATTGAACCAAATATGTTATTGATGGACAGGGTCCATAGGGCTCTCACAAGACCGCAACCAAATTCTGCTAGAGACATTATTCTAAAACTGCACTACTACCATGTTAAAGAAAAAATATTGAAAGCAGCCAGAGACCAAAAATGCATAGAATATGAAGGTCATAATCTGCAAATATACTCAGATCTCGCTCCAATAACACTTCGGAAAAGAAGGGACTTGAAACCCATTACCACAGCTCTAACAAAGGAGCATATAAAATATAGATGGAACTTCCCCTTCAAACTGGCCTTTACATATCAGAACGGAAATTACACCTGTACTACTTTGGAGGAAGGAAAGGCCATACTAGATCGTCTACAAATACAAATGGACACTCCTGTTACTCCTGCAAGCTCATCATCCACTAGGAAAACTTTTCAGAAAGAATGGATCCCGATCGGGAGAAAAGGAAAAGCAACGAAACAAAGGGCAAACCCCAGCAAGGATACTGACGGAGAAGAAACTGATGACACAGTAGATCCCCCACCTTGAGAACAAGGCTAATCTGGAATCTTTATCTATTCCAGGACTTTTTCAAAAGTTGAGAGGATTGACCCAACTTGAAGGGATAAGGCTTGTATAGTGACATTCTTTTGTTTGAGGTTCAATTTTGATATGTTATTGTTTTAGGGTTACTTTTCGGTTGCAATGTTTATATGTTACAGTCCGTAGGCAATGCTTAATTCAGAAAGGTATAGCTCCCCGCTTAGATAGCATACCACCTTCAAATTCATATTTGTCTAAGCTAGCTCTTCAACTAATAGATAGCATAAGAAATATTGGTAGCCCCTACTGCCTCTCTGAACTTAATTATCCTATTTAAGTTTTTGAAAACATATTGCCTACAATTCTTAGTTAGATTTACATTCAAAATGTTTACTAGTAGAATTTAAAAGAGTAATAAATATTCCCAGGATCTCCCCCACCCCCTCCCCTCCCCACCTCCCCATTCCCCCCATCCCTTACCCCCTTCCCCTAACCCATGTTCATGCTAAACTTTCTGATCAGGTAAATGTGATGTAAACACTATGTTCCACATCACATATTTATTATTATTATTTCTAGAATTTATTTGTATTTTATTTTTACTTCACTCTTGGTCACTAATTTCCAGGTCATTCCACACATTCACTGTGACAATTCATTCGGATATCTATTCTCATGTACTGCCTATTGCAATATTACCTGTTTTGCTAATTTTTTCCTCCATTCACTATGTAGGCTTGATCATAACTTTCCCACAGAAGCCAAGCTTGGCCTGGTCCATGGAGCTCCCCCTCCAAAAAGGAGAGACCGCGATCCATTCATCAGAGGCCCTAAGGTACCTTACTATAGCTGTTCTGTCTAAAGATATATCATGTCAATAAAAATAATATCACATAATGTTAGGGGTTTAAACTCCGATATCAAATGGAAAAAGGCAATCTCAGAATACAAGGCGCTAAAGGCCAAGATAATAATGCTACAAGAAACACACTTCACGTCAGCATACACACCCACATATTGGGATGAGGCGTTCCCCACACAATATCATGCTATAGGCCCGAAAAAGAAATGCGGGGTCTCAATACTAATACACTCTTCCCTAAATTTCCATGAGGAATCTGTTACAAAAGACAGAGAAGGCAGATATTTAATAATACAAGGTTCAATACAAAATACCCCAATTCTGTTAGTTAACGTGTATGCCCCTAATGAGCTACAAGCCAATTTTATTTCTAAACTTAGCAAGCACCTCACGATGTGGAAAAGGTATAAAATTATAGTGGGTGGGGACTTCAATCTCACTATGAATGACAGAATTGACAGATCCTCACAAGCGAAGTCGCCTGTTAACAAACTCACCAAATCAAGCAGGATCCTGCTTGACTTCTCACTAGATCATAATCTGATAGATGGATGGCGAGCTCTAAATCACGGAACTAGAGATTACACATATTATTCCCCTATGCATTCATCTCAATCTAGAATAGATTATATCTTTGTGAGTCAAATTCTAGTACCCTTACTCTCCAAAGCATCTATCACAAATTGCTCCTGGTCAGACCATTCCATAGTGGAAATCACTCTGTCAGGACTGATTAACCCATACAGGACTAAATCCTGGACTCTAAATGCATCCCTGCTTAGGGAAGGTCCGGAACTAACACAACTTAAGCAACAAATCACTGAATTTATCAATATCAACAATAACTCCACACAGAACCCTATCTTAGAATGGGGAGCACTAAAGGCATATACGCGAGGTTTACTTATGGCTGAATCTGGCAGACAAAATAAACTTAGGGAAACTAAATTAATAAACCTAAAAGCGGAGACAAACAGGCTTCGATCACAAATAGGGCTGAACCCTTCACATAATTTAACTAACCTACTCAAGACCAAAAATGCAGAATTAGACTCACTTCTAAATAAGGAAGCAGCAAGATCTATAAAAATAGTGGACACTCAGTACTATATCTACGGCAATAAGCCTGACCGAATGCTAGCTAACAAACTAAAAGAAATAACGAAAATCACAACAGTCCCCCAGGTACAATCTCCAAATAACAAAATGACCAATGACCCCCAGGACATTGCCAACATTTTTGCAGACTACTATGATAAACTGTATAATATATCATTAGCAAATAAAGGTAGAGACAAAGCCCCAGACCTATCCGCCTTTCTTGGAGAGAGTACGATGCCAACTATAACAGAAGAGGAGTTAGAATCCCTAAATAGCCCCATAACCCAAGAGGAAATAAAATTGAATATTAAAAATCTTAAACGATCTAAAGCCCCAGGACCTGATGGCTACCCTGCCATCTTTTATAAAATACTACATCCCATTCTGATACCTCAGCTAGTCAAAGTATTTAATGCCATGATGCAGGGTAAAGATATACCTAGAGAAATGCTGTCGGCCAGAATTACAGTAATCCCAAAACCGGGGAAAAATAAACAACATTGCCACAACTACCGACCCATTTCCTTAATCAATCAGGATATTAAATTATTTACTAAAATTTTAGCGAACCGCCTAAACCCACTCCTTATTAAACTAATTCACCCAGACCAAGTTGGATTTATTTCACAAAGAGAGGCCCCAGACAACACTAGGAAGATTATTGATCTGATCAATATAGCCACGGTGGGAAGAATGCCTTCTCTGTTCCTTTCTTTGGACGCAGAGAAGGCATTCGATAGAATTAACTGGGACTTTATGTTTGCGGTTCTGGAGAGGGTGGGTATTTCAGGGTCATTTTATGACGCTATCAAATCACTATATTCATTCCCAACAGCTTTTGTAAAATTGGCAGGATATCAGTCTAAAACCATACATATCAACAACGGAACTAGACAGGGATGCCCGCTATCCCCACTGCTATTTGCTTTGAGCATAGAACCGTTGGCTATTAAAATTAGAGAAAATCGAGACATCTCCGGAATTCAGGTAGGCCAAACAGAACATAAGATATCCCTGTTCGCCGATGATGTGATCTTGACGTTAACTAAACCCTTATTATCCCTCCCACCGGTATACAAATTAATACAGCAGTTTGGGTTCCTATCGGGTTATAAAATAAATGAGGAGAAATGCGAAGCCCTAGGAATCGAGTTGCCAAACCACACTAAAAAACTTATGGAACTTAATTTTGCATTCAAATGGCCAAAAAAGTCCATTAAATATCTAGGAATTAACCTATCTAATAATATACACTCCCTATATCAATTAAATTACCTCCCCATGTTTAAAAAAATTAGAGCCTTATTAATAAAATGGACGAAACTCAAAATCTCTCTATATGGATGAATTATCTCTACCAAGATGTCCCTGCTACCCAAATTGCTATATTTATTCCGCTCCCTGCCAATATCTCTTCCCCTGTCAGACCTACATAAACTCCAAAAGGATATCTCAAAGTTTGTATGGCAGGGTAAAAGAGCAAGAATCAATAAAAATATCATGTGTACTTCAAAAAGAGAGGGGGGGGTGGGTCTTCCAAACCTTGTCCCATACTATTACTCAGCCCGTATGGCCCAGACCTTACATTGGTTCAAACCTCATGATAATTCGCAATGGATAAAAATTGAATCTAATATTATGAACACCTCGCCATTATCCAATCTCTTATGGACCCCCAACAATGATATCACTCATAAAAAATGTGAATTTATTGCAATTCAGCATACCCTACACATTTGGAAAACTGTGAACTCCAAATTCCCCCTCCTCAATAGGAGATCAATGATCACTCCCTTGACACCCAAAAACACCCCACTCGATAAAATTACACAACAGAAATGGCATAATAAAGGGCTTTACAGAATAGCAGACATATACAAAGACGCCAAGTTAATTTCATACGAACAGTATCAAGCCTTAGATAGCGAAGATAGAAATATTTGGTATCATTACCTCCAATTAAAATCAAGAGCACAACAAATTATGGGGGGAGAAGGTTCCTATAAGTACCACACTAGAGAGGCTTTGCCTTTCTGATCAGAACGTTAGAGGTGGGATCTCTACCCTATATACACTACTCAACAGCACTCCACAAGATAGCAAACCACCCATAATGCTAAAATGGGAAAATGACACAGGGAAAACCTGGACTATAGAGACATGGAGGGAGAATTTAGCCAGTGGGTTATCTTTCTCACAAAATGCGGCTCTTAAGGAAAATTTCGTTAAGGTAGCCTTCAGATGGTACTTATTCCCAACTAGGTCGGGAGGAGGGGGAGACCCTCTCACCAAACTTTGCTATAGAGGGTGCGGCGAAACTGGGACATACGCCCACATGTGGTGGGACTGTAGACTAGTTAAGGAAGTTTGGAATCAGGCCTCCTCCCTAGTGAGTGAGATTCTCCAAAAAACAATAACGTTGACAATGGAGCAGGCTCTCCTCCACTTCCCGATTCCAGGAATCTCCAAACATAATAATAAGTTAGCAAGATGGATCTGTACTATTGTCAGACTGAGCATAGCCCAATTTTGGAAGGGAACCCCCCCTAGTTTTGATATGATCAAACAAAAGATGATATATCACTTTGATATGGCGAGCGCCACAGCAGAATATCTAGACGATAAAAAAACATTTCTTCAGCAATGGGAACCCTTCATACATTACTATGAAGCCTCGAGGAGGAGGGGGGGGGCAGGAATGGACTAGGCCAAGCAAAACTTATATAAAATAGAACCACAAAACATCTTAGGAGAGTGGAGATACATTTGTACCCATATGTCAAAGTGTTTTTCTTTGTAATGTATGTGATTTGTACCGAGCGACTTGAGAATGTTGGAACTTATGACCACTGTTTACTGTTTTTGTATTTGTAAAAATTTATGAATAAAAATATTTTCACCATAAAATAAATTTATTTTTAAGATAAGGTAAGTTTTAATTTAATTTAAGATAGGGAAATTGTAATTTTAATATTAAAGTAGGGGGTTGTTAGGTTTAGGGGTTAATAGTTTATTTTAGTATATCTCGTTGTGGCGGGCTTGCGGTTTAGGGATTAAAAGGTTTATTATAGTGGCGGTGTGGGTGGAAGGCAGATTAGGGGTTAATAATATTTAAATATTGTTTGCGATGTGGGAGGGCAGCTGTTTAGGGGTTAATAACTTTATTATAGTGGTGACGACGTCAAGGAGCTGCATAATAGGAGTTAATACATTGTAATAGTGGCGGCGATGTCCGGAGCGGCAGATTAGGGATTAATACATTTATTATAGTGTTTGCTATGCAGGAGGGCCTCGGTTTAGGGGTTAATAGGTAGTTTATTGGTGTTAGTGTACTTTGTAATACATTAGTTATGAGTTTTATGTTACAGCTTTGTAGCATAAAACTCATAACTACTGACTTTAGATAGCGGTACGGATCTTGTGGTTATAGAGTGTACTGCTCACTGTTTGGCCTTCCAGGCAAACTCGTAATACCGGTGCCATGGGAGTCCCAATGAAAAAGGACTTTTTTAAAGTGCGGTACTGATGTTGCGTGACTGGCTAAAAGGTGTGCGGTACACCTTTACCAACGACACTTGTAATAGCAGCATTAGGGAAAATTAAGCGTTATGGGCCATAATGATGCTATTTGACTCATAACGCAAAACTCGTAATCTAGCTGTCTGAATTTTACAAACGACTAATGAAACAAAAAGAAGCAAACATACAAAGAAACACATAGGATAAATTAAGACTAGAAACCCCAACACAAATTACTATCCAAGGCTTGACAAAGAGCCTAGAATTGACCAAAGCAGCAACAATGGCAATCCCACTAAGAGAAGCACAAACTAGTATGATACATAAAGATTATATCACCCCAAATAGATTATCAAAATGGAATCCACATCACCCCAACACATGTGTTAAATGTAGCAGCGAATCCTCCTCTTTTTAGCACTATTTCTACTCCTGCCCGCTAAATAGACGTTTAAAGGGACATTTCCAATACTGGATACAATTAACTTTCACTATAAACATCACTAAAGACACAGACAAAATATATCTATTTCAGTGGGACAATTCATATAAGATTCTTACACTATGTACATTAATGGCAAGACACTGCATTTTAACTAGATGGATTTCAAAGCAACCACCAACCATAGCCCAATTTAAATGTATTTTATTAAAACAACTTTTCATTGAACAACACAATGTCAACCTTGATACAAAATATAGGATCCAACGAAGAAATGGCAACCCTTGATAATCTCTCTACAACAACAAATCCTTAAACCATTTACTCAACATGAAGTGATACTATCGGCAATACTGAGAGGAGAATGGAAGGTCCTAAGTGAACCATTGGGGAACCAAACTATGGATAATGTCTCTGAGGAGATGCTATTTTGACATCCCTATTTACCATACCGCATAAAATATTTAAGGACAAGATATAGAGCCACCCCCCCCCCCCTTCCCCTTTACATCCCACTTTTTTTTTTTTTAAATCAGAGTTTTTATTGAGGTTTTTATATATCACAATATAACAGAACACATGTTCTGACACATAATCAACAATTGCGGAAATATAGCTCAAAGTATTACAGGCTTAAACAAAGTCATCTAAATTTTCAATCAAACATATAACAATGAAACCTCATTTTTAAAGTTTTATCAAGATTATCAAAGTACCTCTTTATTTAGATATACTGCCTTCTAGGAAGATACTTGCAGTTGCACATTTTAGGATAATAACATACTTTTAATAATAAGAGATACAGTTATTAGCGGGTGAATACCGCTATAAAATTCATCAAATTGGGTGAACATAATATAATATCACATAAACAAATATCAATGAAATGTAAAATGGGGGGGGGGGGAGGTGAGCATACGAAAAGTGAAAAGGAGCAATCAAACAGCAATCCATCTAATTGAAAAAGCGCATCTCTTAGGTTGTATTAAAACAAAGGGTGAGAAGAGGGTAAGTGCTCATTGTGTGCTATAATATTTGAGGGAAGAGCATATAAGTGCAATCACAGCCGTATAATACTATATGTAAGTCTAGCAACTTAAGTATGAACTGGACTATGTGACACACTGGGAAGGGAAGGCGTATTATTTCTTCTACCTCAACACATAGCTATAGGAAACCCATGTATCCAGATCTACAAACCATCTACCCAAATTATATCTTTAATTAAGATCTAAGAGGTATGATATTCCCAACACTTCAACAATAAATATCTGTGAATATAAGCACCTATATCTAACTACAAAATATAATAGAATATGAGGGTTGAGCCCACTCTATACTCCATAAACGACTGTACCAGACAATGCTATGAAATAATGTTGCCCAATATCACCATCCCCCTCGCCGGCTGAGGGAGACGTATGCACCATATAAGCTAAATAGAGTGAAACACATTGTCTAATAAACTTTAGTCATAGATAATAGTGACCAATCAAAGTCCAACATATCAGTCTGTATAATGTAATATCTGAAATGCAAAAGTGTGACCGGTCCTAATGTTTAGATTATCTGATAACTTTTCTAAATAGTGAAATACAGAGATGGGCTCACATCAGTCTTATTGTGTACTGGAAACAATACTTAGTAATACAGAATAATTCTTAATATGTGAAAAATGCAGTTTTAAGCAAAATGGTGCTTCGACTGCAGTTTGTGAGTATTTAGTATCTGTATTGATAGGGTATAACATAAGTGCATAAGATTAATAGTAACAATAGAGAATAAGTAATAACTTGTGCCTGTTGATGAATGTAGGGCATACAAAATTAGGATTAGTATCCTACACTCTATATGCATTGGTGTTGCTTTCATTTAGTCAGTTCTATGATATCCTCGACCCGATTGACCCAAGCCTGCTCCCAACCATACCAACATCAAATAAACCAATAGACTTTCTGTGCATATATGCATATATACAATATATATCTGTTACCTTCTAACTCGAGGTTACCTTTAAAAGCACACATAGTACAGTAACATAAAAATTATCTTAACATTTAATATAGAGATCACGCAACCAAGGAGAAGCTACAGATGTCTTTTAAGTCAACAAACAGCTATAGCTTTAAACGGAGCTGTAAAACAAGCAGATAAACCAAAGGAGTAGTACATATGGAGTATAATAATCACACTAGAACAATCTGGAACGATGGATAAGAGATAACTAAGTACTCCGTTAAGTAGAGTTACCATTGTCCCAGAGGTTAACCAACACCACTTCTGCGTAGCTTCACTGATCTAGGCATAGATGGTAACATAGCCTGGGCACGATGTTGTACATACTGCCACATGACAGATAATATCTGACTGTCGAAATTTCCACAAGTTAGTATGTTCCAATAACCATGTGTCTCCTCCATAGCGCATTGCTTCTTGCAGCTACCAATGTTGTGCTGAGGTCTTCCGCTTGCACTCAGTGTTGCCGGTATCCAGATTTCAGATCTCAAATCCTCAAACAGAGTAATATCTCCCACCAATCGGTAGGCCTCATAATCCCAGACCCCACAAATGAAGGGCTTCGCAGGAGGATCACTTTGCCGTATAACGGAATCGAGTCTGTCTAGAGTAGCGTACTTTCCAAGTACCCATTCCCCCAAGTCAAAGTGTGACTCTAAAGTTGCTACGCTAGCCCATGGAATTCGGCTGTGGCCTAGCACAGCGTTGCACTGTGCACTTTCCACTCCAACAGGACTGGGCTGTGTGAAACCCCAATGCTTACAGAGAGCCGCTGTATCCGCCCCATTAGGTGCAGGGCTCCGGCCAACCATACCACATTCCTCCAGTAGATCTTGAGACCCATTTGTTCTTCTTTGCAGTAAACCTGATGTAGCATAACTAGTCACTTTCTCAGGCAAACTTGCTATTCGTGTATCTCGTGGCTGGTCCACAACCTCTTTCAGCTCCTCCATGAGTGTCTGTTGATGGACATCTAAGGAGAGCAGCAAGTTGTGTAGTGAAAATATAATTTGCTTTTCCATAATGTAGTTTAAGGCTTAAGTGATGTTTTAAGAAAGTAACACTGGCAGTAACTACAGTGCGTTCTCCAAGATGGCGACTCAACTCATGATACAGTCCTGTTAGGCCAAGAAATCGTAGTGTCGTTGAAGTGTCTAACACCTTAGCTCAGTAGCCTATAACGTGTGTCCGGCAACCTAGGGCTTAGTGAAGAGAAATATAAATGCCTAATAATCCTAAACTTGCTTATTATAATGGGCAATTTGATCAAACAGCAGGAGCTCTGTGGAGACACGTCTGATTGCTTTAGTTGTTGGCTCCGCCCCCCCACTTTTTTTTTTTTTAAATTTGTTATTAAGATGTTAATTGTTATATAGGTTAAGTTTATAATGTTAATACTAATGCATAAATACATATATTGAGCTGGTTACAAAAGATGTTGATAAATTGAGAAATACTGTAAATTGTAAAGATCAAGGGAAATCTAATCTAACTAGGGCTGAGAGAGATGCTCTGAGAACTTAAAGAGAAAATAGAGAGGTTGTGTACAAGCAAGCGGATAAGGGTGGGACCCTTGTCTTACTAGACAAAAGTTATTATATTGAAGAGATTAAAACACAATTAGCCGATACTGACACCTATACACGATTGAGTCATAACCCCACTAACATGATAAAAATAGAGATACTACATTGCTTAAGCAAGGCTGTAAACAATAGTTAAATTGATGATGAGACAAAAAAAATGTGTTAATTAGAACTGGTATAATACCCGTTTTCTACACACCCCAAAAAGTGCATAAAAGATTGGATAAACCACCTGGGAGACCAATCGTTGCCAGTACAGAGTCTATATTTTCCTATATCTCCATTTATCTTGATAAAATACTGAGAAGCTTTGTCGAATAGTCAGCTTCATATGTAAAAGATACTGGTGATTTTTTGAAGAAAATTGAATATATGGCTATATCAAGGAAATGTATACTATACAGTCTTGATGTGGTCAGTTTATTTATCTCTATATATCACAAGAGTGGTCTGGGTGCTATTAAGAATGTGTTAGCTTCTAGTAATTTGTACACTGACCAACAGCAGGAATTTATTTTGGAATTATTAAGTATTATTCTGTACTGTAATTATTTTCTTTTTGAGGACAGTTTTTATATGCAAAAAAAAAAAAAGGAACAGCTATGGGGTCCAATGTCGCCCCAACATATGCAAATCTATTTTATGACAATTTTTGAAGAGAGGTTTGTTACCAAAATCAGATGTATTTCCTATATGGCGCCACTTGGTGGCGCTATATAGATGACATCTTTGGGGTGTGGTGGGGCGACATTGGATTCCTTCTTGATTTAAATCTGGCAACAAGGCATATAAAAATTACTTTAACTTGGGATGAGTGTTCACTACATTTCCTTGACACTTTGGTTTATAAAAAGACAGACAAGAATAGTCTGCTACATTATACTAGCGCACCCCCCCCCCCCTCATTGATCAGATGATTGCCAAGAAGCCAAATGATGCGAGACAATCCCATTGTTACAGATAAAAAGCTGTCAGGGCAACAATTAGAAGAAATGTGTACGAAGTTCAGGAATAGAGGTTATCCAACTTAATTTAAAAAGAAATTGTGAAAAGTAAATAAGAGTGTGATACAGTTAAAAAAACAGTTAAACATGGGAAAGAACCACAAAAAATATTTTTGTCTCAGAGTATTATAACCTTAGCAAACAAATACAGAAAATATTGTGTAAATACTGGTTTATATTACGTGAATGCCACCCTGAAATCCCGTTTTTTAAATATACACCCATGCCCGCATATAGGAGAGGTACAAGTATAAAAGATGAGCTAGTCAGGGCCGATATCGGTAGTCAGAAGAGAAAAGGTCAAATAGTTTAAAAAATGGTTGTTATCCGTGTCTGGGATGTACCAATTGTAACAATATGACAAATGTTCTACCTTTTTACACCCATTAACAGGCAAAAAACTTACATTAAATGATATTATACTTGCAACACAAGTTATGTAATCTATCTAATCAAATGTCCGTGTGGGTGGGATTATATTGGGGAGACCACCCAGAGGGTGAGAGATAGGATTACACAGCATAATTCAAACATTAGATGAAAAGATGTCTCAGCCCCAGTATTAAACCATTTTCTGACCCTTATCCACTCCATTGCACAACTAAAATTTCAAGTGATAGACCATATTCCTTTTCCTAGGAGGAGGGGTGATAGAGAGCTATTGCTTAAAAAGAGAGAAACAATGTGGATCTTTAAACTCAACACTATGTATCCAAATAGTATGAACTGTGAATTAAACTTAATTTTTTTTCTGTAACATATAAAAAGTAACAATATTTCTGACTTGGTTAACTCGGTTTTAAAGGCTTAATGCTTGGAAGTAATGCAATTAAATTGTTATGGTTTTTCTAGCTGACCATTTTAGCAAAATATTGTTTGTATAGTAGTACACATCTAGCCCACTAGGTGTCACTTTGTAATTTTAATGAATTTATGTTGATGTAAAGTGTTAATTGTTAGTGATATGCACCTTTGGTGCAGGGTATAAAAGAGTGAATTTGATGATGTCAAGTAAGCATATGATTAAGGGCTTGTGAGCCCGAAACATCATGTTTGTTTGTCCTCTGGGCAAAATAAAACTTATTTTCTGATGGTGCTGCTGACTTTTTGTAGCTTGGATACCTGTGGAGCCTTCGGCAGTGGCTCTGACAGCCTGCACAACACTTACTGCAGTTGACCAGGTGGGACTATTATTTCATTACATAATAATGTCAATGGCAACATGTAAAGCAGTAGTTTGTTGTACACAACTGCTTGTGAGAAAAACAGGTCAAGTATCAATATTTCAAAGTTATAAGTGTTATTAAAATGTATGTAATCATAATCACCATTAATACCATGTCTGAAGTATAAGGAACCTGTATGATTACAACGTTAATAAGAGATTTGTGTTAAATGTCACAACTATGACACTCTATAGTTGTGACAACTCTATTTTATGAGTTATGAGAAAGTGAAGATACAACAATTTATATATAATGAAAAACCTATTTTGATATTTCATCATTGGTGGTTTAGTGAATTATATCACATAAACTCTAGAAAAAGTATTAGAGCAAAAAATAAAAAGAGTATGCTTATTTTAGAGTGACATCGCAATATCTATTCCATAGAAATGACCAAAGACAGGATTAAATAGAATTTGCAAGGTAAGGATAATATTCCACAAAGTTCTTTGGTTATTCAGTAATGCATTACACAGAGGATTTGTCCTAGCATGCTAAATTCATATTACGTTGGTGCACATACCTTTTTTAAGGGCTGGATTAGGTTTAACAGAAGTTGCTTGTCTCACTAGAAGCGAAGTGTTCAAAGTGTCTATTGACAGAGCGGGTGAGCAGCGTTCAGGCCGACAGCAAAGCCTTCGACTCAGGCGTGGTGCGCAGTGAGAGCGGAGATGACGTCACTCACAGCGTGTGTCTCCGGTCTGAGTTGATTCAGACTGAGCTGCAGGTACACGCAGCTGAGGATTTTCGCTAGTATATTATCTCCAATTTATAAGTAGAATAATAAAACAGCATCATCAGAATTCCTTAGTAATAAAGGAGTAATAGAAATAAAGTCGAAGTTATACTTCAATGCAGCTTAACGTTAGGCTTATTTATCTGTAGAAGTTAGAGAGACTGGAAGTGGTCTCCTAATTCTCTTTCAATAATCAAGCAATTATTTTTGGGAGAAGAGGTGTTTAAATAAGATTGAGATTGGGAGGAGAACTTGACTTAAAGGTATAGTGAGAGGCCAAATGTTGACACTGCTGCACACTTGACATCAAAATAGTGACTAATGTAAGAGCTGATGCTTAGATATAAGGTGCAACATTCCAGGAATGCCTGTATGTATGACTTTATGTATAAAATAAAATAATGCAGGTATATCATTGTTCATCAAGTCATATTTGGGACTGTGCCTGTGCGTTATCTATTGCCGCTATCACTTTAGTGTGACTACTGTGTTAGAATTCCGCTCAAGTAGTAGAGTCTTTGGTAAATGCATGTTTTTGAATGCACAAAAGCAAGCGATAACCCTTAGCACCTGGTTTTCAAATGCACTGAAAGAGAAAATGGTATTTCAGATTATGCTCAAGTGCAACACGTAACTGATTACACATATTACCAGCTCAATGTGTGAGTGTCCTACTGCTGCTTACCATTTAAAGTATAGGGCACTCCTAAAGTATTGGTTCCGTTAAAATGCTTTAATTAAACTGCAAACTGTTGAAAAGGTCTGATAGCGAGGCCACCTCCCTGTCACCACAAGCCAACCTGTCGCTATATGTGTGTAGTTAGAGCAAATGAGAATATTATAAAAAGCTACAACCTTGCTCCAATAGAATTCTAAGATGGAGACAATTTCCAACTTCCTAGACTTCCAATAGTCTTCATGGCTATGGTGTGTGGGATTAGATTGCTTCATTCAAGTAGTGAAGGTACATCGGTTTGCTTCCAGCAGATAGAAATAAGGCTTTTGGTACAGTTCAACTTTGTTTTATGTAGTTTGCAAGTTAGCAGAGTAAGATCATTTAGAAGAAAGATTGAGATAGGTCAAGTGGGCAACTTAACACCCTGCCCATGGCTTTGATCACCTGAAACCAATAACATTTTAATACCATACAATTTTACCATATCCTGATTTCTGAGGGTATATGATGTTAAAACACCAGGGTCATAAAACACACATTTGAAGAACACTGACTTAGAGGGACAAGAGACCATTTGTCTGAAAAAGAGAAATTTGTACTTTGAAATGAGGGGTCACAAGTCCCGATAAAATGCACAGGATCTCTGTAAAGATGGTGATCGCATGCAGTGCACCCAAATTGCAGACAGTTAATGAAAAATATAGGTGCAGAATACTTGATGTTTATGGTTTGGTAAGATGATGTGATACTTAGGGGTAGATTTATGAAATGTCGGAGGGACATGATTCGCTGTGGCGAACACGTCAGCCCGACATCGCTAAATTCCAACAGCATACGCTGTCGGCATTTATTGTTGCACAAGCATTCGGCCGCTAGCAGGGGGTGTCAATCGTATACAATCGGGATGATTGTTGTCCGCAACCTCAGAGGTGGCGGAGGAGTTAAGGAGCAGCGGTCTTATGACCGCTGCTTTTTAACTTTTGTTTCCTGAAGGCTCACACGGAAACAGCTGCATCCGCAGCATAATAAATCTACCCCTAAATGTGGATGGTGTGTTTGAAATATCTAGAATATTTAACGTGGTAGCTGTTTTCCATATTTGGTTATTTCTGTAAACCCACATTATTTTCTAAATTTCCCTTGTATTTTGTAAAAAATAAATAAATAAATATCTCAGAGAAAAAAAACAGTAAAGTGATATGTAAAAGAAAAAAGTGCAAATGAATAAAAGCAACTTTAGTACAGGAGTGAGAAATTAACCAGCACTGATAGGGTTAAACTAAATGGGATTTTTTTTTAAATGATTTTTTCACCCTTTCCTTTTTCCATTTTATTTTATTTATTTCAAATCATTATGGTATTTCAATGTGTTCACTATATCAAAGGGCAGTCTACTTGAAAAAGTTGTTGATGGAAAAGATAGATAATCCCTTTATTATTCATTCCCCAGTTTTGCATAACCAACATGGTTATATTAATATACTTTTTACCTCTGTGATTACCTTGTATCTAAGCCTCTTCAGAAAGCCCCCTTATCTCAGTTCTTTTGAAAGACTTGCATTTTAGTCAATCAGTCCTGACTCAGACATAACTAGCGCTGAGATAAGAGGCAGCCTTCAAGGGCTTAGAAATTAGCATATGCGCCTACCTAGCTTTAAAACATTTTTTACCAAGAGAACTAAGTATTAGACGTGAACTTGCAAGTAAAACTGATCTTATCTTAACAAAAAGCCATACATATTTTGTAGCTAATCATAGAATAACACATGTGTGCTTGTAAAAATGGGATGCAATACTGTATAGGGATCTGTATAATAGCTCAAACAGTAAATTAAATAATCTATTAACAAGAAGCAGCACTCCCAATAAGTAACAACAACGTTTATATTATTGTTTTATCTCACAGCATGAGAATGAGGCTCCCATTGAACCTATGGAAGCTCGCTCTCTGTGAGTGTAAAGCTTCCGTGCAATGCAAATGCGAGGTTGCGTTCGCATTGCAACTAACTTGTAATACCAGTGCACATTTGCGTGCGATGGTTATACTAAGTGGAGCGCAAATATTGCTTTCACGGAAGCAATATTTTGTGCTCCACTTATAATCTAGCCCATTATATGGAACGTGAATGTGACACTTTATTTGTAGTTAATTTACTTTACATATATTTGAGCCGTATTGGCCGAAATACATCTGTTTCTGCGTGAGCCTTCAGGCTCACCGGAAACATGAGTTAAGAAGCAGCAGTCTTAAGACCGCTGCTCCTCAACCCGTACGCCTCCTCTGAGGCTGCGGACAGCAATATGCCCGATTGTGTACGATCGGGTTGATTGACACCCCCTGCTAGTGGCCGATTGGCCATGAATCTACAGGGGGTGGCATTGCACAAGAAGTTCACCAGAACTGCTTGTGCAATGTTAAATGCTGACAGCGTATGTCGGCATTCAGCGATGTCTGGCGGACATGATTCGCTACAGCGGATCATGTCCGCCAGACATTGATAAATTGACCCCATAGGATCCAGAATGACCATGACATTATAACATCAAAGTCTCACATGAAAATGGAATTATATAATTTATAACTGTGGATTGAAATATTTCTTAGAAAATATAATAAATTATACCAGAACTCATCAGCTGTTGTTATAAATAATATTTTTTTACCC
Organism: Bombina bombina; assembly: GCF_027579735.1. NCBI lineage: Eukaryota > Metazoa > Chordata > Amphibia > Anura > Bombinatoridae > Bombina > Bombina bombina. The sequence goes on from NC_069504.1 coordinate 519,388,971, forward strand.
ACTGGACTACCAGAGTGGCAGAAACTGGGTTAAATCATAATACATATTGCCATAAAGTACAGTATAAGTAAAACCATTTTAAAGCAGATGCACATTACATTAATTAACTGAAAACATATCCTGATTACAGCAAGGTCAAAAGGTTAGAGATAAACAGGTATTTCAGAATATCTTATTGTTTGTCTCTGTTTCAGGATTCTGTCTATAAAATACATAAAATAGATGGGAAATGCTTGATGTGATTCTTACAGAGGAGCCAGTATGAATTTATATATTCTGTACAGATGTACATTTACAAAGATACCTAATTTGCTGTGTGGGTGGAAGTAATAAAAAAAACTGCTTTGATGAGAAATTCTACAAAAGAAAATTGTTTGAATGATCTTCAAATATGTCATTTTCTATTTTATGATGTACATCTGTCAGTAGCTTTTCCTTGATAACCATTTTTTAAACTAATTTAACAACACTAACGATATAGATCACTAGTAGTCACATACACTACTCTAAACAAGTATGACATAAAATATATTTCAGTCTGTAATTTACTCTCCACAGGGTTTTTGAGTAGTCCTTTTAAGACTGGCTTGTCATAGCTAAATATTCTAAAAATCTTACTAAATATTAATGCATATAGCTATTACTATTGCAAACATCTACTACCTGGGAATAAAAACAAACGTCTGTATAGATATAATTGATGTTTTTTGTGTTCTTCTTAATAATATATAAGTACTTACTAGCACATCAAACATCTTTTTTTTTTGTAAAAGAGAGTGCTTTAACATATTCTACAAGCCTGGAAGCCCATGATCTGAGCTAAACTCTTTTTTTTATTCATGTCGGTGTGCATGCCTGTCCTGTTTTAGGAGATAGGACAATTTACCAGCCAGCAAGCAAGCAGTCCTTCTGGTATTTAATTATTAATATATTTATTAAATTATTATTTAATTATAATATATTTAATTAATCTTTTTCATTTGTATGACATATTTTGTGTGTGTGTGTGTGTCTTTAATGAGGCATGAAACTCAAAAAAATATATTATGCGTACAAAAAGAGCACTATTTAAAATGTTAAAACACTCTGTCAAAAAGTTAAAGGGACATAAAACAGTATGAACTAACATAAGTTTCTAAATATATAATGCAGCCAAAGCTTATCTGCAAAATTATTTTTGTTTTAACCTCCATTGACCCCATTTAATTCAGGCATGGTTTTGTTTGCAGCAAGCTCCCCCCTGGGCATTTCCATACATGGAAGGTGCTATCCAGGCCATAGCTTCTGCAGAATGCACTCGTGCATGTGCACGGTAGAGAGCAGAATCACAAGGCACCTAACCTAAAGACAGTGCACAGTATAATGTAGAAGCTTTCACAAAGCATTTTACATTATCCCGATGGAAATGAGCAAACCCAGTACACAGGGTAAGCAGCGAGGTAGTGCTGTGCTTATCTTTAATCCTATAAGCTCCACAATGTTTCTCATACTAGCTGACATGGAGGTATCTTCTATGTGCTCCGTGGGCGAACTCCACAGATTAAGAATGATCTGACGACAATGTCTCTACCTATGGCACCTGCTGCGCGATCCATAACAAATTTCCCAAAGGCAAATGTTGACATGCCGCATATAGGATTGTGCCCTCATCTCCTCAATTTCCCCTCAGTGCAACCTAAACAGAATACTCAAGATTTCCTGCCTATGGGGTGTCTTGTTGCACCCCAGTGAGCCTGCCTTGGAAGATGCTGTGGAAAACTTAGTACCTTCCTCTATTATAGTTCGCAACTTGGAAAATAGCACTTCTATTATAACAGCAACATGGATCAACATGCAGCTCCCTGGACTTGAGTTACCTAGGACTTGGGGGGGGATTCAGACAATATCCTCAATTTGGAGATCTGTACCCCTGATGTAGCATTGCAATGGATTCAAAAGTTACTCCGGACTTTGCTAGATCCAGATGATTTTGAGATTCAGAGGGCACTAACTAAAGCCTTAAGAGTCCTGATTCTTTTCTACAAGAGGCTGTATGTTACTCTCATCCGTTACAGGTCCGGAGTGAGCTAATTTAATTTTGATGGTTTCTAAGGGATATATGTCCCACATATTTGTATTATTAGGTGAATTCCCTTGTAATAGCTGTTGTAGTTATGTAATATATAATCCTATGTTTACCCTAACTTTACAGCTCATTTTAGTCTGTCTTCATTTTATTATGCTTAATAGATCTTTACCTATTTAAAGGGACATAAAACTAAATATTTTCCCCAAAGTCTAGGTTAAAATAGAACATGAAATCACAGGTACCAAACACATAGGTACATGGTGTTGGGCATCTACATGTGAGATAATACAAGACACCATCAATAACTCAATAATAAAGGAAACTTTTAAAACATGGGATGACATTATATTGAAACATCATCACATATCATCTAAATACTCACCTTTAACACCCCTAATCGATAACAGAGATTTTTCCCCAGGAACAAATCAGTTAAAATATAGAGTAACTTCCACATATAAAACTATGATGATACATGATCTGAGCAATGAAGAACAATTATATACAATTCAAAAACTTATAGACAACGTATTTGTCTTTTTCACAAATTGGTTGTTTTATCACCAATGTATATCTTATATTTCTAAACACCCAGAAAGAAGAAACCTACTCAGACAACTTACAATCTTTGAGAGTTCTTGCATGGCCCTTAATCCCCTAAAACACTCATCAATAAATTACAAAATACTCCCAACAATCCCCCCAAGGGCATACCCCCTACTACATAGAAAGATGGAAAAACAAATTGAATATTGATATCTCACACCAAGAAGCTAATAGGATGTTCACTAACATCAAAAAATCCTCTATTTCTGTTAATTTAATAGAACTTAACATGAAAATCCTACATAGGTGGTATATGACTCCCAGTTTAGATGCCATAAAACTCTACCAAAAGCAGAAAGATATTTGTTGGAGAAGCAAAATTGCAAAGGTACAATGGGAACGCATAGCTGGGAAACGAAAGCATTAGAAATCCCATTACCACTTGACTCATGTTTGTGGCTATTCCATAAGACTCCTAAAAAATTCACAACTGCTCAAAAAAACATGTTCAATATATTAACCAACAGTATGAAATCTCTGCTGGCACATCTGAAATCTAAAGTCCCAAATGAAGCTCAATATGTTGCATAAATGCAATGAAATCATAAAACTAGAGGAATACTTTTTCCTAAGACACAGATGTCAACCCCTCTATGCCAAGATACAAATTATATGGGACACATATATTACAAAGAAAATTTACAGATGAAACGTAGTGAATTATTGTTCAACAGGATGGTATTGTTTATATTAAAATGTTTAACCTTAAAGCAAATTAATTGGTACTATGTCTGGAAAAGTTCCTTGCCTTTCTGTAATGTGAACATTTGTACGCAGTACCTCACAAACTGTTGGACTTTATTATATTTCTCTAAGGGGCCGATTTATCAACTGTCGGGCGGACATGATCCACTGTAGCGGATTATGTCTGCCCAACATCGATAAGTGATGACAGCATACGCTGTATGTGTGAAATGCTTGTGCAATGCTTGCCCCCTGCACATTTGTGGCCGATTGGCCGCTAGCAGGGAGTGTCAATCATCCCAATTGTATCCGATCAGGATGATTGCCTGTCTGCCACCTCAGAGGTGGAGGATGAGTTAAGCAGCTGTCTTTTAACTTCTGCTTCTAACTTTTGTTTACGGCGAGCCTGTAGGCTCACAAGGAAAATTCTGCAATCGCAGCTTCTTAAATCGTCCCCTATGGATCAAACAGACAACATATACAAGAGCAGGAGGTTGCACTTCACAGAAAAAAAATGTATTTTACCCTGGTTTAGATCACTGTGCTAGTGTTTGTTGTCATTCATGCTACATTCATTTCAACTTTAATATAGCTTAAATCTATCAAACTGACACACATACTAAATTTTAAATCCTTTAAGTTAAACAGTAGGACAGGAAGAAATAGTAGGGGAATATCCTCAAGGCTGAAAATAAAGCTGTCTTTGACCTATCTATCTATCTATCTATCTATCTATCTATCTATCTTTCTATCTATTGGGTACTTATAGAGCGCAAACTAATAACCCGTGAGGGTCTCAAGGCGCTAAGGGAAAAAGGATAGGAGAAGGGGGGGAGAGGATGGGCATTCAGTCGAAGAGCCAGGTTTTGAGGTCCTTTCTGAACTTTGTAAGGGAGGTGGATTGTCTGCGGTGCAGCGGGAGGGTGTTCCAATGTCCTTTACTGCCATGTGATAGAAGGATCTTCTGCCCGCTGTGGATTTGCTGATGCGGGGGATGACTGTGAGTGCTTGGTCGGGGGCCGATCGGAGTTGTCTGGCGGTGGGGTGTAGAAATTTACGCAGTAGGTTTGAGGTATTCAGGTCCAATGTTGTGTAGGGCCTTGAACGCGTGGGTAAGGAGCTTGAAAGGTGATTCTCTTGTTGATGAGGAGCCAGTGAAGGGTTCCTTAAGTGTTCGGTGATGTGGCAATGGAGGAGGGATGTCAAGGATGAGTCTGGCTGAGGCGTTCTGGATACGTTTGGAGTCTCTTTGGAGTTCGATGGTGGAGCTGGCATAGAGTGCGTTGCCGTAGTCTAACCGGCTGCTGACAAGGGTTGGGTGACTGTTTTCTTGGTTTCGGTAGGGATCCACTTGAAGATTTTTGTAGCAGGTGTAGGATGTGGAAGCATGTTGAGGTGATCACATTGATTGTCGACCCATGGAGAGTGAGGAGTCCAGGATGAAGCCTAGATTTCGTGCATGGTCGGTTGGGGTTGGGAGGTGACCTAGGGTTGTGGGCCACCAGGAGTCGTCCCATGCAAATTTATTGGGTCAGAGGAAGAGGACTTCGTTTTTGTCTGTGTCAGTGTGAGCCGGTTGTCCCTTCATCCAGGCAGCGACTGCTGTCAGGCCTTCATGGACGTTCTTTTTGGCAGTGGTGGGATCTCGGTGAGTGAGATGATTAACTGGGTGTTGTCAGCGTAGGAGACGATGTTGAGGTTGTGGAGTTGGACGATGGCGGCAAGAGGGGCCATGTAGATGTTGAAGGAGGATGGGGCTCAGCGAAGAGCCTTGCGGTACACTGCAGTTTGACTGGTGTGGGTTTGGAGGAGAAAGGCGGCTAAACTCCTTCTATAGTGGGAGTTGTATTATTTTTACCTTGTTCTGTTATAAATGTATTTCCTTGGCAATGCAGAGGTTAAAATTAACCAAATAAAAAATTGTAGGGTAAGTAAACCCGCTAAGTACAGCAGGTATGCGCTATTATCACTTAGGTAGATTAATAGCCTCTACTCCAAAATATCAATATTTACTGTTAACAACAAGCTCATTAAAGATTGAGAGACACCGCTCTCCACATAGATCTCTGACGTGCATTTCATTTCGTATCGCTTCTTCAGAGGGGGTTGCGTGTCGGTTTAGAATCCTTAGTATGTGTGTCGGTTTGATAGATTTAAGATATATTAAAGTTGAAATGAATGTAGTGTGAATGACAACAACACTAACACAGTGAGCTTTACCAGGGTAAAATAAAAATTTTCTGTGAGGTGCAACCTCCTTTTCTTTTGCAACTCACAACTACTGGTATGAGTATTATTTGTCTCTACCTTCTATGGATGTTGAGCTACAGATAATAATATTAATTAGCTATTTTTATCAGCACCCATAGATATACGGATATATAGTTTGTGTGACGTGACTTCTAGTTTATATGTATATTTGTTTATTTGTTTTGATTACTTTGTTAAAATTATAACCAGTTACACTCGGCCAGATTACGAGTTTTGTGTTATGAGGGGTGCGGTGCTAACTTGCACGTTATTCTCACAGCTCACTTTCCTACAGCGCTGGTATTACAGGTTTTTACAAACCCGGCGTTAAAAGGCAAGAAGTGAGCGTAGAGCAAAATTATGCTCCATACCGCACTCCAATACCAGCGCTGCTTAAAGTCAGCGGTGAGCTGGTTGTACATGCTCGTGCATGAATTCCCCATAGACATCAATGGGGAGAGCCGGCTGAAAAAAAGTCTAACACCTGCAATTAAGCAGCGTAAAGCTCAGTAACGTAGCCCCATTGATTTCTATGGGGAAACTAAATTTATGTTTACACCTAACACCCCTAACATGAACCCCGAGTCTAAACACCCCTAATCTTACACTTATTAACCGCTAATCTTCCGCCCCCGACATCGCCGACACCTACATTATATTTATTAACCCCTAATCTGCTGCCCCCACATCGCCGACACCTACATTATATTTATTCACCCCTAATCTCCCGCCCCCAATGTCGCCACCACCTACCTACATTTATTAACCCCTAATCTGCCACCCCCAACGTCGCCGCCACTATACTAAATTTATTAACCCCTAAATCTAAGTCTAACCCTAACCCCTAACACCCCCTAACTTAAATATAATTAAAATAAATCTAAATAAAACTTACTATTAATAACTAAATAATTCTTATTTAAAAATAAATACTTACCTGTAAAATAAACCCTAAGATAGCTACAATATAACTAATAGTTACATTGTAGCTAGCTTAGGGTTATTTTTATTTTACAGGCAAGTTTTGTATTTATTTTAACTAGTAGAATAGTTACTAAATAGTTTATTATTTACTAACTACCTAGCTAAAATAAATACAAATTTACCTGTAAAATAAAACCTAACCTAAGTTACACTAACACCTAACACTACACTACAATTAAATAAATTACCTAAATTAAATACAATTAAATAAATTAATACAATTAGCTAAATTACAAAAAACAAACAAACACTAATTACAGAAAATAAAAAACAAATTACAAGATATTTAAACTAATTACACCTAATCTAATAGCCCTATCAAAATAAAAAAGCCCCCCCAAAAATAAAAAAAAAAACCCTAGCCTAAACCTAAACTAAACTACCACTAGCCCTTAAAAGGGCCTGTTGCGGGGCATTGCCCCAAAGAAAACATCTCTTTTACCTGAAAAAAAAATACAAACAACCCCCCAACAGTAAAAACCCACCACCGCACACGGACCAACCCCCAAATAAAACCCTAACTAAAAAAACCTAAGCTCCCCATTGCCCTGAAAAGGGCATTTAGCTCTATTGCGGCCCAAAGCCCTAACCTAAAAATAAAACCCACCCAATAAACCCCTTTAAAAAAAACCTAGCACTAACCCCTGAAGATCCACTTACAGTTTTGAAGATCCGACATCCATCCTCAAAGAAGCCAGGAGAAGTCCTCAACGAAGCCGGAGAAGTCTTCGTCCAAGTCGAGAGAAGTGGTCTTCCAGATGGGCAGAAGTCTTCATCCAGACGGCATCTTCTATCTTCATCCATCCGGCGCGGAGCAGGTCCATCTTCAAGACATCCGTTACGGACCATCCCTCTTCTTTCGACGAATACCCAATGAATTAAAGTTCCTTTAAGTGATGTCATCCAAGATGGCATCCCTTAGATTCCGATTGGCTGATAGAATTCTATCAGCCAATCGGAAATAAGGTTGAAAAAAAAAATCATATTGGCTGATGCAATCAGCCAATAGGATTGAACTTCAATCATATTGGCCTGATCCAATCAGCCAATAGGATTGAGCTCGCATTCTATTGGCTGTTTCCAAATAGCCAATAGAATGCAAGCTCAATCCTATTGGCTGATTGGAACAGCCAATAGGATTGAAGGTTTAATCCTATTGGATGATTGCATCAGCCAATAGGATTTTTTCAACCTTAATTCCGATTGGCTGATAGAATTCTATCAGCCAATCGGAATCTAATGGATGCCATCTTGGATGACGTCACTTAAAGGGAACCGGGTAGTCGTCCGAAGAAGAGGATGCTCCACGTCGGATGTCTTGAAGATGGACCCGCTCGGTGCCTGATGGATGAAGATAGAAGATGCTTCTGGATGAAGACTTCTGCCCATCTGGAGGACCACTTCTCCCGGCTTGGATGAAGACTTCTCTCGGCTTCGTTGAGGACTTCTCCGGCTTTGTTGAGGAGGGATGTCGGATCTTCAAAACTGTAAGTGGATCTTCAGGGGTTAGTGTTAGTATTGGAACAGCCAATAGAATGCAAGCTCAATCTATTGGCTGATTGGATCAGCCAATATGATTGAAGTTCAATCCTATTGGCTGATTGCATCAGCCAATATGATTTTTTCAACCTAATTCCAATTGGCTGATAGAATTCTATCAGCCAATCGGAATCTAAGGGATGCCATCTTGGATGACGTCACTTAAAGGAACCTTAATTCGTTGGGTAGTCATCGAAAGAAGAGATGCTCCGTAACGGATGTCTTGAAGATGGACCCGCTCCGCACCCGGATGGATGAAGATAGAAGATGCCATCTGGATGAAGACTTCTGCCCATCTGGAGGACCACTTCTCTCGGCTTGGACGAAGACTTCTCCTGGCTTCGTTGAGGACTTCTCCTGGCTTCTTTGAGGATGGATGTTGGATCTTCAAAACTGTAAGTGGATCTTCAGGGTTAGTGCCTAGGTTTTGGGGCAATGCCCCGCAAAAGGCCCTTTTAAGGGCTATTGGTAGTTTGGTTTAGGGCTAGGGTTTTTTTTTTATTTTTGGGGGGGCTTTTTTATTTTGACAGGTGTTATTAGATTAGGTGTAATTAGCTTAAAGATCTTGTAATTTGTTTTTTATTTTCTGTAATTTAGTGTTTATTTTTTTTTTGTAATTTAGCAAATTATATTTATTTATTTTAATTGTATAGTATTTAATTTAGGTAATTTATTTAATTGTAGTGTAGTGTTAGGTGTTAGTGTAACTTAGGTTAGGTTTTATTTTACAGGTAAATTTGCATTTATTTTAGCTAGGTAGTTAGTAAATAGTTAATAACTATTTAGTAACTATTCTACCTAGTTAAAATAAATACACACTTGCCTGTAAAATAAAAATAAAACCTAAGCTAGCTACAATGTAACTATTAGTTATATTGTAGCTAGCTTAGGGTTTATTTTACAGGTAAGTATTTATTTTTAAATAGGAATTATTTAGTTATTAATAGTAAGTTTTATTTAGATTTATTTTAATTATATTTAAGTTAGGGGATGTTAGGGTTAGACTTAGGTGGCGGCGATGTTAGGGACAGCAGATTAGGGTTAATAATATTTAACTAATATTTGCGAGGCGGGAGTGCGGTGGTTTAGGGTTAATATGTTTATTCTAGTGGCGGCGATTGTCTGGAGCGGCAGATTAGGGGTTAATCATTTTATTTTAGTGTTTGCGATGTGGGAGGGCCTCGGTTTAGGGGGTTAATAGGTAGTTTATGGGTGTTAGTGTACTTTTTAGCAGTTAAGTTAAGAGTTTTATGTTACGGCGTTAGCCCATAAAACTCTTAACTACTGACTTTTAAATGCGGTAACGAATCTTAACGGGATAGGGTGTACCGCTCACTTTTTGTCCTCCCAGGACAAGCTCGTAATACCGGCGCTATGGAAGTCACATTGAAAATAGACTATACGCAATTTGCGTAAGTTGATTTGCGGTAAGGCCAAAAAAGTGTGCGGTGCCCCTAAATCTTCAAGACTTGTAATACCCAGTGGTAGTAAAAAAGCAGCGTTATGAGGCTTAACGCTGCTTTTGTACTCATAACGTAAGACTCGTAATCTAGTCGACTGTTTGCTAGTGTACATACATAAGGAACACTATGAGGCCCATTTATCAAGCTCTGTATGGAGCTTGTGGGCCCGTATTTCTGGCAAGTCTTCATAACCCTGTCCGCCTGCTCTGATGAGGCGGACAGAAATCGCCACAATTCAACCAGATCGAGTACGATCGGGTTGATTGACACCTCCCCTGCTGGCGGCCCATTGGCCGCGAGTCTGCAGGGGGGCGGCGTTGCACCAGCAGCTCTTGTGGAGCTGCGGGTGCAATGCTGAATACGGGAGAGTGTATTGCTCTCCGCATTCAGCAATGTCTGTCGAACCTGATCCGCACTGTCGGATCAGGTCCGACAGACATTTGATAATTCGGGCCTCTATATCTATGTACACATTATCGTCTATATGTATACTTATGCAAAACTGGTCAATAATATTTTTAAAGAAAAAAAAATAAAAACAATTATATGATTTAGGTAGAACATACAATTTTAAACAACTTTCCAGTTTACTTCTATTATAAATTTTGCTTCATTTTCTTGGTATAATTTGTTGAAGAAGCAGCAATGCACTACTGTTTTTTAACTGAACACATTATTATTATTATTATTATTATTATACTTTATTTATTAAGCGCCAACATATTTCACAGCGCTGTCCATGGATACAATTCATTTAAATAAAACAATACAAGACTTGTAAGATACAGGACAAAATTTACAAACACATACAGGAGGGATTGAGGGCCCTATTCCCGTGGGAATTTACAATCTAGAAGGGTAGGAGTTGAGAAACAGGAGGTGAGGACTGCAAGATTGAGAAGGATGTTAATACAGAGTTAGATGAGGAAAATATTAGGTAAGTGAAATTAATTTATTATTGAGTTGGGTGGTAGGCTTCCCTGAACACATGGGTGAGTCAATGACAATCATTATAAATATGCAGCCACCAATCAGCAGAACCTAGGTTCTTTGCTGATTCTGAGCTTTCCTAGATAAACCATTCAGCAAAGGATAACAAGAGAAGGAAGCAAATTAAATAATAGGAGTAAATTGGGAAGGTTGTTTAAAAATGCTCTGCCTAAATCAAGAATGTCTAATTATGACTTTACTGTCCCTTTAAACACAGCCCTTCAAACTCTAAACACTAATGAGCATGTTTTCCATTCACATGTTGCAATACAAGGTCAGTTTGAGTGGGTATGCTGATATAGATTGTAATTATGCTAATATCATGCACTACAACCTTTCCTTCTCACAATAGTGTGTATATAATATATATATATATATATATTTATAAATATATATGCTATGCTGATGGTGTACATAGCTTCCAGCCCTTTTGTCCACACCAAATCCCCCTTCTTGTAACTATCAAATCATTGCTGCCCAGAAGTGGAATTTGCGTTGTTCTAAGCATATATTTCCAGTAAGTAGACTACTATTATTGGTTTCAGTGCCATTTACTTTGATGGAGCATATAATAGCTCCCTATGTTTCCATCTATTTCCATGAAACCCCCAGCTAATTAATAGTTAATATCATTGGTCTAATAATGACCCTCTCCTTTTTCCCCACCTTTGTCCCCACGATCATTGATCCTTTGTTCTGAGTGTTTCCAAGAGAGACCACGGTTCAACATTGGGGAAGCCCCTTCTCTTAGTTATTTTCAAAGGGGATAAAAAACTTAGATATACTATAATATCATCAAGGTGGTCTCTGCTGTTCTTGTACACCTTTTGATTGTACTTAACAGATATATGTATTTTTGTTCTTTGTTTGCTATGTACCTAAATAATAAAGAATAGTAAAGCTGAGGTCTTATATGTAAATATATATATATAGTTATATATATGGGGAAGGTGATCACTATTGCCATGGTTTTTTACAACGAACACTTGCATCTTATAGAGAATCTCACTTTCATTGGAGGGTCTTTTTCCCCTGTAAGTAGCCTGGGTTCTGCAATATAGGTTTTCAAACCCTCTTCCACACACCCTCACCAGAAAGTTCCTGTCTGTGGAATGAGGATGTTGCCTCACTTTAAACCCCCTTTTAGTGAGGTCTTCACGCAAAATGCAGAGAGCATATCCTGCAGGGTACTGAAATTCTTACGTAGAATACAACTAAGGAGAATTTTTCTCTTAAAGGGATGATTTTTTTTTTTTAATTGTTTAAAAAGATAGATAACGCCTTTACTACCCATTTCCCAGCTTTGAACTGACCAACATTGTTAGATTATATACTTTTTAACCTCTAATTTTACCCTGTTTCTAAACCCTTGCAGTCCCCTCATCTCTAATTCTTGCACAACAGACAGACAGTGTTAGTTCATGTGTGCTATATGTAACATTGTGCTCACGTCCCTCGAAGAATGATAATGGTTATACAACAACCAGCACTAATTGACTAAAATGCAAGATTGTAAAACACAGTGAGATAAGGGTGTGTGTCACTGCAGGGGCTTAGATACAGGTAATCATAGTGGTAAACGGTATTAATATAACAGTGTTGGTTATGCAAAACTGGGGAATGGGTAATAAACAAACTAACTTTTTTAAACAATAACAATTTTCCAGTATACTGTCACTTTAAAGGAGCAGAAAAATCCTTAGGGTACCCTGCAGAGGAAGAATTCAGTAGACTTACCCCAACCAGCTCTTACTTCCTGATGTAGCTCATTCGAAACCCACATGATTCGCTTATTCTCTTCCTCTTTCTATACGTGTTGCAGTCATATACCGTCCTCCTGGCTCCTCAACTCAATTTCTAGATCACTTGGCTGCATGGCTACCTTATTTCCTTTCTTCAGACACCCCTTCCCTCATTCTTGGTGACATTCAACATCCCTCTTGACAATCCCACTGCCTCCTCTGCAAAACAACTTCTGCAACTCACTTCCTCTTTTGGTTTGTCACAATGGACTGATTCTCCCACTCACAAAGATGGTCACTCCCTTGACCTGATCTTTAGGCTATCGATGCACCCTCTCAAACTTCACAAACTCCCCCTTTCCTCTTTCTGACCGACCATCTCCTTACTTGCAGACATATCATCCCTCCCTACAACTTCTCCCTCTTTCTGCTCCTCACACCAAACTTCACAGAAGCAATTACGTCATTGGATCAACAACAGCTTTCTAATTCCCTCAATCCTCTCCTCTCATCCTTCTCCTCCTTTTCATGCCCTGACCCAATCTATCTGCCACTATTAATCAGGGGGCCGGGTGCTAAGATTTTTGGACACACAGGCGAGGATACATTTTGCCTGCCGCCCTCCTCCCAAAAAAATGTTTTCTAACATTATTCAGATAGAGCATGACATTTTAAGCAACTTTCTAATGAACTCCTATATCATTCTTCGTTCTCTTGGTATCTATTTAAAAAAGCAGGAATGTAAGCTTAGGTAGCTGGCCCGATTTTTGAGTTAGCACCTGGGTAGCGCATGCTGATTGGTGGCTAATTTCAAATCAAACAGTGGTAACGCAACATAGCAAATCAAACAGTGGTAGGGACTGCATAGCAAATCAGAAAGTGGTTGTGCAGCATAGCAAATCAAACCAGTGGTAGTACTGCATAGCAAATCAGACAGTGGTAGTGCTGCATAGCAAATCAGACAGTGGTTGTGCTGCATAACAAATTCAGACAGTGGTAATGCTGCATAGAAAATCAGACAGTGGTTTAGCTGCATAACAAAATCAGACAGTGGTAATGCTGCATAGCAAACAGATAGTGGTAGTGCTGCATAGCAAATCAGGCAGCGGTAGTGCTGTATGGCAAATCAGGCAGTGGTAGTGCTGCATAAAAAATCAGACAGTGATTATAATTAAGAACATCCAGCAACCCATGATGGATAAGCACATAAATAAACAAAGTAAAACAGCTATGGATATTTGAGAATCCATTTCTTAAGCCTTAATGGGGTATTAAAAGGACATTAAAGCCAATGCTTTATACACATTTAGCATATGGTAATGGTAATGGGTTTCAAAAGAGCTGTATAAACTGTTTAATTTGTCATTTTATTAACAAGATGTGCTTTCATTTGCTAACTAAGTAAAGGCTTGGGATATGTCTTTGAAATCCATTTGAAAGTATATGTATCTGTTCTCCTGTTGAGATTGTGATCTAGGCTAAGCAAAAAAATATGCTAAATTCGACTAACAGGAATTCATCCAAGCTACCACCGGTTTCATGTTATTTCAGGAAGGGTCATTAAAACTGTGTATGCGCCGGTCCGGCCTCTGGCCCCCTCAGAGACCCCCGACCATTCCTGCCTCTATCCATCTCATCTTCATTCCTCATCTCATCAGTTGGCTGGGCCAGCAGTCAGTCAGGTGGGCAGCATCATCACTCACCCAGTGGAGACAGGCTGGCTCATCCCGCTCCTGCATGATTTCTTCTCCCCTTGCTCTGAGTGAGTCATACATAGCTACAGCTGCTGCACAATTGAGCTCCGCCTCCAGATTCACCGCTGACTCTCTGACTGACACCACATTCCCATCCCATAGGGCAGCCTATAAGCAATAGCCGGGCCAGCCCAGAGACTGACTAGTTGCGTTGCAGGCGGGGGGCGTTGAGGGGGGTGGGGAGGAGTAGCGATCAGGCCGGCGAAAATTGAAAGAGATGATCGACTCTCGACACAAGTTTCCACACCACACAACAAATAAATAATTTAGAAAATAATACATTTAAATCCTCAGCAGTCCGGCATCACTCTCTCAGCGCCCCCCCAGCTGGTGCGCACTAAGGCAGTTGCCTATACGTGCCTATTACCAAACGCCGGCCCTGACTATAATTCCACCCCTTTACATCCGTCCTTGACAATCTCGCCCCTCTTACCATAGCTCGGAAATCAAACACTCATCCTCAGCCCTGGCATACTCCTCTGACACGATACCTATGCAGATGTTCCCGTACTGCCTGAGCGGCACTGGAGAAAATCTAGGAGTTCAGCTGATTTCAAAACACTACAAATTTATCTTGAACTCCTACTACTCTGCCCTTAATTTCCATATAAGTAACACTACTTCTCTACTCTTATCTCTAATCTTTCTTCAAGCCAAAAACGTTTGTTCTCCACTTCAATACTCTTCTCCGCCCCTCCCCCACCTCCTAATACAACTTCTCCGTCAGCTCAAGACTTTGCCAACCACTTCAATAACAAAATCAACTCCATCAGAAATGAAATCAGCTCTCAACATAATTCCATTCTCTCACCCCCTCAAATGCTCTCAATCAACCACAACCCACATAACCTTAAACTTAGCTCATTCTCCCCTGTTACTGAGGAAGACGTTTCGGCACTTATACTGCGCTCTCACCTCACTACCTGTCCCCTTGACCCTATCCCCTCACAGCTACTCCCCTCCCTCTCTGCCATCCTTACCCCTATACTCACACACACTTTCAACCTCTCCTTCAGCACCGGTATATTTCCCTCATCGCTGAAACATGCACTGGTCACACCTATCCTCAAAAAACCTTCCCTTGATCCTACCTCCCCATCCAACTACCGCCCTATTTCCCTCCTCCCTCTTGCATCAAAGCTTCTCGAAAAACTAGCTTATGCACGCCTATCCCATTTCCTTACAATAAACTCCCTCCTTGACCCATTGCAATCTGGATTTCGTCCCCATCACTCCACAGAAACAGCAATTGTTAAGGTTACCAACGACCTACTTACAGCAAAATTAAAAGGCCACTTCTCTCTGCTTATTCTCCTTGATCTGTCCGCAGCCTTTGACACTGTTGACCACCCTCTCTTGCTCCAAACCCTCCAATCCTTCGGCATATGTGACACAGCCCTCTCGTGGCTCTCTTCCTACCTGTCAAACCGTACCTTTAGTGTAGCCTTCTCTGGGGCCTCCTCTGCCCCATCACCACTTTCTGTCAGAGTACCACAAGGCTCTGTCCTTGGTCCCCTTCTCTTCTCAATCTACACGTCATCACTAGGTTCCCTAATAAAGTCCCATGGTTTACAATATCATTTGTAGGTCGACGACACCCAAATCTTCTTCTCTGCACCAGACCTTTCTCCTTCCTTGCTAACCCGTGTCACTAACTGTCTTTCTCACATCTCCAACTGGATGTCCTCTCACCACCTCAAGCTAAATTTCTCCAAAACTGAGCTCCTTATTTTCCCCCCTTCTTCAAAACTCTCCACCCCCAATCTCTCTATAACTGTCGACAACTCCATCATTACCCCTACCCCGCATGCCCGATGTCTTGGGGTCACATTTGACTCAGATCTTTCTTTCACTCCTCACATTCAGTCTTTGGCTAAAGCCTGCCGCTTTCACCTTAAAAACATCTCTAAAATTAGACACTTCCTTACACAAGACACAACTAAGATTTTAATCCACTCTTTCATCCTTTCCCGCCTCGATTACTGCAACTCTGTCCTCTCTGGTCTCCCCACCTACCGCCTAGCTCCTTTACAATCCTTAATGAATGCCTCTGCCAGACTCATCTTCCTTACAAGTCGCTCTTCATCTGCTGCACCTCTCTGCCAATCTCTTCACTGGCTTCCTCTTGCCTCTAGGATCAAACACTAAATTCTCACTCTGACATACAAAGTCCTCAACTGCACTGCTCCCCCCTATATCTCAGATCTTGTCTCCAGATACTCTCCCTCCCGTCCCCTTCGATCTGCTCACGACCTCCTACTCTCCTCCTCTCTTGTCACCTCATCACACTTCCCCGTTTACAGGACTTCTCCAGACTGGCTCCCATCTTGTGGAACTCTCCTGCCTCGCTCCACAAGACTCTCTTCTAGTTTTAAAAGCTTCAAGTGCTCCCTAAGACTCTACTGTTCAGGGATGCATACGAACCTACGCTAACCTTACTTTATACCATTCCTCTCCTCCATTGCTATCCCCTGAACCCCCCTAGCATGGTAAGCTTAAGAGTCCAGCTGTTTGTTGATCACCTTCTCAAGAGGCTGACTACAACAGTGCAACTCTTGGCAGGGCCCTCTAACCCATTTGATCCCTATAACTGTTCTTTTTTTGTACTCCCGCCTTTGTTAATAGCGCTGCGGAATCTGTTGCGCTCTAGCAAATAACCGATAATAATAATAATAATAATAGCTCTCCAATGCAGACTCCTTTGTGGCAAATGTCCAGATGCATTGTGTGTGCATCTGAAACAACACCTTAACATTCCTTACCAATCTCTTGGGATATTGGGTGCTGGTTGTGGCAGTAAAACTGGGGATCAAGTGAGATCTCCTGGGTGATGCCAGAAGTTAGTTCTTGCATGGAGGTCAACTATGAGTAGTGCTTGTAGTTCCTGTGATAGCAGTGGGCTGCTGACTGACATGTGACTTTCATCTTGCGAAGCTTGGTTCTCTGATATATGTGTAAGAGCAATGGATTAATGGAGGAATCACTGTACCTTGGTGAGCTGAGATCTATTTACCAGCAACTCTATCAAACTTTTTTAATTGACGTGTATTTAACTTATGGATTCAAAATGGCTACTTTTTACTATTTGAGATGACCAGATAAACCTGTTGGTAATCTATTTCATATGAAGCCCTTATTAATGGAATATTATTGGAATATAAGTGCAATGAATACCCATGCTTATTAGATGTCTCTGTTATAGCTTGAAGTTCAAAGTGGACCACTTTGTTTATTATTGGTGCATTCTTAAATTAAAATAATAATAATAATTTTGATCACAATGTATAGGGTAAGTGAACTGCAGCTACCATCATGTGCAATGTATCCTTATTTGGCAATACTTGTTCATAGCAAATTTGTTAAATAAACCTTAATAAAGAATACTACTTATAACATGTTAACTTAAAGGGACATGAAACCCCAAAAAAATCTTTCGATGATTAAGGTAGAGCATACATTTTAAACAACTTTCAAGTGTTACTTTCTATTATCACATTTTCTTCATTCTCTTAGTATCATTTGTAGAAAGAGCAGCAACGCTTTACTGGTTTTCTAACTGAAACCATGGGTGAGCCATGACAATCGGTATATGTATGCAGCTACCAATCAGCAGCTAGAACCTAGGTTCTTTGCTGCTCCTGAGCTTACCCAGATAAACTATTCAGCAAAGGATAACATGAGAAGGAAGCAAATTAAATAATAGAAGTAAATTGGAAAGTTGTTTAATATTGTATGTTCTGTCCGAATCATGAATGTCCTAATTATAACTTACTGTCCCTTTTAAACAGGTTAGTGATGGGACTTTGTCCAATTGAAATGTACAATATTATATATATATATATATATATATATATATATATATATATATATATCATATGTAATCAGATCTCTGGTTCATTTCTATAAATGTGCCCCAAATGCCCCCAAAATACAGTGTAGTGTATTTTATTAAAAAAATAAAAATTATACCAGTCATTCTATATCATAAATGACTGTTTATAACTCTTCAAAGGAACATTAAACACTTTGAGATAGTAATATAAAATAATAAATCATATAATATATTTAAAAAAAAACCTCTACAATATACCTTTCATGATTTATTTTGTCCCTTTTTCCTGTAATTCCATTCTGAAAATGTGAGCTTTTCAGTTCCTGTTAGAAATAGTTGTTTCTAATGCTGTTATATTCCACACAAGCCATTGGCTGCACACTCTAGTGACCTATTTATATTTGTCCCTAATTGGCCTACAGCAGAGATGGTAACCTAATTTACAACATGGCAGCTCCTATTGTTTTATAGACACTAAAACTTTATTTAGTGTTTTATGTCCCTTTAAGTTATATTAATATATATTATTGCCTACTCATTTATTTTCCGAGAGAGGAATGTAATTAATTATATACCTTAATATGATACTGAAATAGAGTGTATGTTCTAAATTGTCATGATGATTGTAACCTTGTCATTTCTTATGATCATTTAATTACTGATATAACCTGTGATGTAATGGTTTTTGAAAATATAGAAAATCTTAATAAAAAATATTTTTAAAAATATATATAAAATTATATCATTTTTATTTTTTAATGAAATAACTGCACTAGGCAGTATTGTGGGGCTAAAGTTGGCAGGAGCGGGGTGCTGAAAAGTGCCTTTACATTGTGGTCTATAGGAACTCTGTGTTCCCAGTAATATTTATATATATATATAATATAATATATATATATATATATATATATATGAGCACAAGAAAAGAACAGAGCGCAACCGCAACTCAAGGTAAAAGTTTTATTACTTAATCAGCGCTAAAAACAAATTGCACTTACAAGAGTTAGCAATATTCAAGCCTTTAGGTTTAATAATCCACTGGACCGCAATCTCTCTGATAGCCCTCCACGCTGGATTCAGATATGGTGTCTCCGGGAAGTCCGCAGGCTTAGGTGTAGGTGTTAATAACCAATAGTTAATAGTAAAAAGTACTTGCAAACGCAATAAGTATTAATGTCTTCAACAATGTCCCTTTATACAGTCTACGCGTTTCGTCCTCTTTATCGGGACTTTCTCAAGACTCCGGGTTTAATGTCCTAGTTCGCGGGGATCCTCTTCTTTAAAACTCCAGCTACATTTCCATAGGTCTGGAATATGGACCAATCGCGGAGCAGCCAAATCTGACACACCAACCCACTCTCAATCCCATGTCTCTCTGCTCCGGTGAGTCAGATTGGAGCCGCCGGTCTCCACACTATATTTTCATTCAGAACAACTATTTGCCTAATATACATTTACTATTAAGCCTAATGCATATACATGATTAGTACATAAATAAATCGAAACATATAAACACCAACTTATCATAATATCTTGCTTAAACATAGCGACTGTGAGGCTTCTACCTAAAATACACTTTGCTAAATGTTCTTACAGGGATTACACTGACAGTAACGGATTCTTAAATGCCAATAGTGGCCATAAGAGATCATGGATACAAAATATCCCATATGGGCAGTTTCGTAGGGTACGTAGAAACTGTACCAAAATAGAGGATTTCAGTAAGGAAGCTGATGTGTTAGAAAAGAAGTTCCTAGAGAAGGAGTATGACAAGAATCTGATAACAGAAGCAAGAAATAGAAATACAGTGTGCAGTAGAGATGTTCTTTTATGCCCTAAGGAGAGAACAATTAGTGAAGAGTCTGAGCATAATACAATCAGGTTTATAACCACGTATAATGAAGGTGCTGGTTTCTTTAAGAGAATCCTGAACAAACATTGGGGTATCCTGCAGGCAGACCCCCTACTTAGGGATGCAATTAAAGATAAACCCAACATTGTTTATAAGAAAAATAGGAACCTCAAGAATATCCTAGCCCCCTCCAAATGCCTATGTTAGAAAGTAATAAACAACGTGGCCTGGGAACATTAGACCTTTGGGCGAAAGGGAAACCAGGGACCTTTAAATGTGGTCGAAAAACTGTTGTATGTGCCCCTTAATTTGGAATAGGGACTCCATTAAGGACACTAGTCCATTCCAAAACATTTCCCATTAATTCACGAGGATACCTGTACAATCCACATAGTGTGGTATATAGCTTATAACTTGCGTTTGCAAGTACTTTTTACTATTAACTATTTGGTTATTAACACCTACACCTAAGCCTGCGGACTTCCCGGAGACGCCATATCTGAATCCAGCGTGGACGGGCTATCAGAGAGATGCGGGTTCCAGTGGATTTATTTAAACCTAAAGGCTTGAATATTGCTAACTTCTTGTAAGTAGCAATTTGTTTTTAGCGCTTGATAAAGTAATAAAACTTTTACCTTGAGTTGCGGTTTGCGCTCTGTTCTTTTCTGTGTTCACAGGCTACCAGTTGCTTGGGCGCTCTTCAGCGTCCAACGATCAGTAAAGCAGAACCGCTCTCTGCCACAGAGTTCCGGAGGTTTCTCATTCAAGCACCAGAACACATACAGATTTTACCATACTCCTGGGGACATCGAGGTGAGACCTGGTAGCATTTTTTAAAGCTATCGTATTCAGTTATTTTATGTCAATAATTTTTAGTACCGTGTAACCTTGGAATTTAAATGATTTTTAATATTGTATATTGTGAATATTGTATATTGTGATTGTTGTCTAAGGTGTATATCTCTATAGGTATTATTGATAAAAAATAGGTGATACTCTTTGCCTGGAATAATATAGTTTATGCCTGAAACGTATATGTAAAGTTAAATAGTCATAATTGAAATTGGTAATAAAGAACGATACTGAGAGTTCATCTATGTAACAAGGAGTGCTTAGTGTTCAGCTCACTTAGACAATTCTCATTGTGAATCTTGTTTTTTTTCTTTAATCTTGTAGCCAGTTAAGTGTGCAGAGTACAGCCAGATACAAAATAGTGGGCATTAGTCTCTGCAGTGGTGGTCAGTTAGCGCAGTGTTAGGGTAACAGTCTATATATATATATATATATATATACATATATATATATAAATATATGTGCTAATATGTGTATATACACAGAACGAGGCTCCCATTGGAGCCTATGGAAGCACGCTCTCATGAGCGCAATGCTTCCCAGCAATATGTAGATGAGCTCGTGTTTGCATTGCTGTCAACTTGTAATACCAGTGCACATTAGCATACACTGGTATTACTCAGTGGAGTGCAAACATAGCTTTCACAAAAGCAATATTTAGTACTCCATTTGTAATTTGGCCCATAATCTAGTAAGACCATAGATAATACTGACTTGTACTATTAGCATGTAATATCATGTAAATACAACTTGTTTTATATAATTACTTTATAGAAACATTCAACATTTTAAAAATAAAAATATGTATATTGGTTTGTAAAAATATATTCTGAAATGATAATTACTGTATTGCAAACTTATAATATGTTATTACCATTATAGAATGAACATTAACTAAATTAAAATATTTTTATGTATTTTTTTTTATAACTAGTAATTGAATTACGTTTGTTTTTTTTTGTTTTTTCATAGAAATGCTTTATATTACTGTAGAACTCATGTACAACTTGGCCACAGCCCTGACTGACCCACACCAAAGGTCTTTTTACCAACCTTAAAGGGACAGTCTAGTCAAATTAAACTTTCATGATTAAGATAGGGCATGCAATTTTAAACAACTTTCCAATTAACTTTTATCATCAAATTTGATTTGTTCTCTTGGTATTCCAAATTTGATTTGTTCTCTTGGTATTCTTTCTTGAAAGCTAAACCAAGTTAGGCTCATATGCTAATGTCTAAGCCCTTAAAGGCCGTCTCTTATATCATTGTATTTTAACAGTTTTTTTAACGCTAATTCATATGTGCCATATAGATGACATTGTGCTACTCTCATGGAGTTATGCATGAGTCAGCACTGATTGACTAAAATGCAAGTCTGTCAAAAGAACTGAGATAAGGAGGCAGTCTGCAGAGTCTTAGATACAAGGCAATCACAAAAGTAAAACGTGTATTAATATAACCATGTTGGTTATGCAAAACTGGGGAATGGGCGTTAAAGGGATTATCTATCTTTTAAAACAATAACAATTCTGGGAGTAGACTGTTCCTTTAATATTATTAATCTTTTTTCCTGATTCAGGTCAAACAGAGGCTCACAGAAAAAGCCATTACACTGTGCCAGGTTGTGAAGACAACAGCATGCTAAAATTATATAGATGACATTCTGGAGAGAGTATTGTAAAGTGTCATTTGAAATTGAATAGTGAAATTCAAAGTTTTGAATTAATTGCATCAAGAGTGCACCTATTCATGGATATAATCAGCATATAAAAATATTATATTCCTTCTCCAGTGAACTCAGGTTATATGTAAAGGTAACAAAGAACCAAGTAACCAAGCTTTATACACATAACCCACATCACCTGAGCAAAGAAAGATATGGCATTAAAAAAACAAAATACAAGAGATTAGTGATGCACCAAAATGGAAATTCTGGACCGAAACCGAACCCGAAAATCCAAGATGCACTTGGCCAAAAACCGCAAACCGAAAATGTCTTTTTTTTTAAATAATTTTTTATTGTAAAACACTAAAATTGGACAAAAATATCTTAAAACAATAATATGCTTCACAATAATTTTACCAAGAAGAAAAAAGGCAAAAACGATAAGTCATTTTCGGCCAAAATGTTTCTGCGACTAAAATGTTGGTGCATCCCTACTTAAAACAATATTAAATATCATATACTGTATTATTCTTTATTTAGTTCTGTGTAACAGAATCAGATTTAACCGTTTTTTTTTTTACCAATTATCCAAATAAAGTATAGTCCTAGAAAACTTTTATTATATGCAAAACAGTAAGTCAAGAAATTAACTCAAACAGCAGCTCTAGGCTAGCATCAAATTTAAAATATGCTACACAATAATTTTACCGAAAAAACAAGCAAAAAACCAAAAAACAAAATAACCAAAAATGCCATTTTGGGCCGAAATGTTTTTGCTGCCGAAATTTTGGTGCATCCCTACAAGAGATTGTACATATTATCATAACATACTTTCCAAAAAAACAATGCGCAATACTAATTGTATGCATACCACTTTAATATGCAACTTATAAAGTATATTGCATTTAATTTAAGTAATGTTGTATGACATATTAACATTGGGATATAAGATTTTAAAATAATACATTCATTTATTACATATAGTAAAAATAAAAGCACAAGCAAAGTATTAAACTACAAACAATCATTACACTTGTTTTTTTTTTTGGTTTTTTTAATTAATGTTTAACTTATTACAAGTGTTTTAAAATCACATGTGAATGTAATTTGTCTTAACAAATAATTATTCTCATAATGAAGCATTGATTTTATTTGTATTCATGACAATAGTTTGTCATTTAACATGCTTCTGCTTGATGATTATTTTAATCAAGAAAAAAAAGTCAGTAATTAAAACTGATAAGATATCATTTGTAGTGATGTCGCGAACCTTAAAATTTTGATTGACTTCAATAGGCAGGCGAACTTTAAAACCTACAAGGACTCTTTCTGGCACAATAGTGATGGAAAAGTTGTTTCAAGGTGACTAACACCTGGACTGTGGCATGCTGGAGGGGGATCCCTGGCAAAACTCCCATGTAAAATTACATAGTTTATGCAGAGTCTGCTTTTAACCCATAAAGGGCCTAAAAACACCTAAACATTCCCAAATTGTTTTGCAATAACGTGCTTTAAAACATCCCAGTAATGATGTCGTATCCTACTCAGGTAGTGTAAGGGTTACGGCCCCCCGCATCACAGTGACAGAGCAAACTCCAAGTGTAACGCACCGCCAATCAACCGCAAACAGTCCACTTGCAGAACCACGAGATAGATTTGATAGATAGATACATAGATTACATAGCTCAATCGATGCAATATACATATGATCGATACACTGTACATAGCTCAATAGATGCAATATACATTTGATAGATACGAAATTAGGTCATCGATCAATAGATGCAATATACATTTGATAGATACGAATGTTATCGAATCCAAAGATGCCTTATACATTTTAATAGATACGAATGACATCACCCAAAATATGTAATATAACATTTTATAGATACGAATTACATCGATCAATAGATGCAATCTACATTTGATCGATTCGTTTGATAGTTCGATCGATTTGATATATAAATAAATCGATTTGAAATATATATAATTTCACTGACAGAGTATAACAATAAGAACATGTGGTCTGTGACCCGTGGTGTGTAAAGTAATACAAGTCTTAACATTTTACTACAACCTATTAATCCCCCTATCGGATGAGGTCCTATATGGCCTTCATTTTTGGAACCGGGAGATGGAAGAAGATGATTGCTCTGTCCTCATACTCTCAAATTTGTCAGAACACAAGTGGCTGTCTCAAAACAGTCCCGGACAGAAGATAGATCGATGATAGGATAGATAGATATACATAGATTGATAGTTAGATAGAATCGACAGAAGGAGGAAATAGATAGATTTTTTTAGATATATAATTACCCTGATAAAGTATAATAATTAAACTTGCGGTCTTGGACCCCAACTAGGTTGTGTTAAGTAGTACTATTCTTAGCACTTTCAGCCCTGTAACTCCCCCTATTGGTGGAGGTCTATTTGGCGGTAATGATTACCCTAACAAAGTATAACAACAAGACACGCGCGGGTCTGGGACCCATGGTAATTTTGTTTTTCGTCCGTGTGTTAAGTAAAACTTTTCTTATCACTTGAATCCCTCTTACCCCCTCTTTGTTGGAGCTCTATATGGCCTGACATGATTAGCCTGACAAAAGTATAATAAGAAAACATCTGGTCTGGGACCCATGTTAATTAGGTTGTGTATTAAGTAGTACTATTCTTAGAACTGTAATCCCTGTTACTCCCCCTATCAAGGGAGGTCTATATGGCCTGCATGATTACCCTGACAAAGTATAACAACAAGACACACGGTGTTGGACCCATGGTAACTAGCTTGTGTTAATTAGTACTTTTCTTAGCACTTTAATCCCTGTAACCCCCCTATCGGGGGAGGTCTATATGGCCTGCCTGATTACCCTGAAAAAATATAATAATAAGACATGCGGTCTGGGACCCATGTTAACTAGGTTGTGTTTTAAGTAGTACCATTCTTAGCACTTTAATCTCTGTAACTCCCCCTATTTGGGGAGGTCTATACGGCCTGGATGATTACCCATACAAAAATAATAATAAGACATCTGCTCTGGGTCTGTGACCCATGGTAACTATGTTGTGTTAATTAGTAATGTCCTTAGCATTTTAATAGTTGTTACTCATACTCACCCTATCAGTGGAGGTCTATATGGCCTGCATGATTACCATTACAAAATATAATAACAAAACATGCGGTCTGGGACCCCATGGTAACTAGTCTTGTGTTAAGTAGTAATTTCCTTTGCATTTTAATACCTGTTAGGGAGGTCTATATGGCCCTGCATAGATTACCCTTACAAAATATAATAACAAAACATGCGGTCTGGGACCCCATGGTAACTAGGTTGTGTTAAGTATTACTCTTCTTAGCATTATTAATACCTGTTACTCACCCTATCGTGGGAGGTCTATACGGCCTGCATGATTACCATACAAAATATAATAAGACATCTGCTCTGGGTCTGTGACCCATGGTAACTAGGTTGTGTTAATTAGTACTGTTCTTAGCATTTTTACTACCTGTTACACCCTTTCTGGGGGAGGTCTACACTGTGTGCAGAATTATTAGGCAAATGAGTATTTTGACCACATCATCCCTCTTTATGCATGTTGTCTTACTCCAAGCTGTATAGGCTCGAAAGCCTACTACCCAATTAAGCTTATTAGGTGATGTGCATCTCTGTAATGAGAAGGGGTGTGGTCTAAGGACATCCAACACCCTATATCAGGTGTGCATACTTATTAGGCAACTTCCTTTCCTTTGGCAAAATGGGTCAAAAGAAGGACTTGATAGGCTTAGAAAAGTCAAAAATAGTGAGATATCTCTGCAGAGGGATGCAGCACTCTTAAAATTGCAAAGCTTCTGAAGCGTGATCATCGAACAATCAAGCGTTTCATTCAAAATAGTCAACCAGGGGTCGCAAGAAGCGTGTGGAAAAACCAAGGCGCAAAAATAACTGCCCATGAACTGAGAAAAAGTCAAGCGTGCAGCTGCCAAGATGCCAACTTGCACCAGTTCTGGCCCATAATTTCAGAGCTGCAACATCACTGAGAGTGCCCCAAAGCACAAGGTGTGCAATACTCAGAGACATGGCCCAAGGTAAGAAAGGCTGAAAGACGACCACCGAGATTGAACAATACAACACAAGCTGAAACGTCCAAGACTGGGCCAAGAAATATCTCAAGACCTGATTTTTCTAAGGTTTTATGGACTGATGACAATGAGAGTGAGTCTTGATGGGCCAGATGGATGGGCCCGTGGCTGGATTGGTAAAGGGCAGAGAGCTCCAGTCCGACTCCCGCAGCAAGGTGGAGTGGAGTACTGGTTTGGGCTGGTATCACTCAAAGATGAGCTTGTGGGGCCTTTTCGGGTTGAGGATGGAGTCAAGCTAACTCCCAGTCCTACCTGCAGTTTCTGGAAGGCACCCTTGTTCAAGCAGTGGTAACAGGAAGAAGCCTGCATCCTTCAAGAAAAACATGATTTTCATGCAGGACAATGCTCCATCACACGCGTCCAAGTACTCCACAGCGTGGCTGGCAAGAAAGGGTATAAAAGAAGAAAATCTCAATGACATGGCCCTCCTTGTTCACCTGATCTGAACCCCATTGAGAACCTGTGGTCCATCATCAAATGGAGATTTACAAGGAGGGAAAACAGTACACCTCTTCTGAAACAGTGTCTGGGAGGCTGTGGTTGCTGCTGCCACGCAATGTTGATGGTGAACAGATCAAAACACTGACAGAATCCATGGATGGCAGGCTTTTGAGTGTCCTTGCAAAGAAAGGTGGCTATATTGGTCACTGATTTGTTTTTGTTTTGTTTTTGAATGTCAGAAATGTATATTTGTGAATGTTGAGATGTTATATTGGTTTCACTGGTAAAAATAATAATTGAAATGGGTATATATTTGTTTTTTGTTAAGTTGCCTAATAATTATGCACAGTAATAGTCACCTGCACACACAGATATCCCCCTAAAATAGCTATAACTAAAAACAAAACCTAAAAAACTACTTCCAAAACTATTCAGCTTTGATATTAATGAGTTTTTTGGGTTCATTGAGAACATGGTTGTTGTTCAATAATAAAAATTAATACTCAAAAATACAACTTGCCTAATAATTCTGCACTCCCTGTATATGGGCCTGCATGATTACCCTGACAAAGTATAACAACAAGACACGCGGTGTGGGACCCATGGTATCTAGCTTGTGTTAATTAGTACTGTTCTTAGCATTTTTAATACCTGTTACTCACCCTATCTGGGGAGGGTCTATTGGCCTGCATGATTACCCTTACAAATAGAATAACAAGACATGCGGTTGGCACCCATGGTAACTAGGTTGTGTAAAGTAGTACTCTTCTTAGCATTTTAATACCTGTTACTCACCCCTATCGGGGGGAGGTCTATATGGCCTGCATGATTAACTGACAAAATATAATAATAAGACATATGCTCTGGGACCATGGTAACTTTGTGTTAAGTAGTACTGTTCTTAGCATTTCAATACCTGTTACTCACCCCTATTGGGGGAGTTCTATATGGCCTGATGATTACCCTTACAAAATATAATAACAAAACATATGCTCTGGGACCCATGGTAACTAGGTTGTGTTAAGTAGTACTGTTCTTAGCAGTTTAATACCTGTTACAACACCGAATGGTGGCAGGTCTATCTGGCCTCATGATTAGCCGCACCCAAACCCAAAAAAAAAGCCAAGCGGTCTTAGACTAACACCCATGGCTAACTCTGTTGTGTAAAGTAGTACTCATCTTAGCATTTTAATACCTGTTACTCACCCTATCGGGGAGGTCTATATGGCCTGCATGATTAACTGAACAAATATAATAATAAGACATATGCTCCTGGGACCCATGGTAACTTTGTGTTAAGTAGTACTGTTCTTAGCATTTCAATACATGTTACTCACCCTATTGGGGGAGTTCTATATGGCCTGCATGATTACCCTTACAAAATATAATAACAAAACATGCGGTCTGGGACCCATGGTAAACTAGGTTGTGTTAAGTATTACTCTTCTTAGCATTTTAATACCTGTTACTCACCCTATCGTTGGAGGTCTATACGGCCTGCATGATTACCCATACAAAATATAATAAGACATCTGCTCTGGGTCTGTGACCCATGGTAACTAGGTTGTGTTAATTAGTACTGTTCTTCAGCATTTTAATACCTGTTACACCCTTTTGGGGGAGGTCTACACTGTGTGCAGAATTATTAGGCAAATGAGTATTTTGACCACATCATCCTCTTTATGCATGTTGTCTTACTCCAAGCTGTATAGGCTCGAAAGCCTACTACCAATTAAGCATATTAGGTGATGTGCATCTCTGTAATGAGAAGGGGTGTGGTCTAATGACATCAACACCCTATATCAGGTGTGCATAATTATTAGGCAACTTCCTTTCCTTTGGCAAAAATGGGTCAAAAGAAGGACTTGATAGGCTTAGAAAAGTCAAAAATAGTGAGATATCTTGCAGAGGGATGCAGCACTCTTAAAATTGCAAAGCTTCTGAAGCGTGATCATCGAACAATCAAGCGTTTCATTCAAAATAGTCAACAGGGTCGCAAGACGCGTGTGGAAACACCAAGGCGCAAAATAACTGCCCATGAACTGAGAAAAGTCAAGCGTGCAGCTGCCAAGATGCCACTTGCCACCAGTTTGGCCATATTTCAGAGCTGCAACATCACTGGAGTGGCCCCCAAAGCACAAGGTGTGCAATACTCAGAGACATGGACAAGGTAAGAAAGGCTGAAAGACGACCACCATTGAACAAGACACACAAAGCTGAAACGTCAAGACTGGGCCAAGAAATATCTCAAGACTGATTTTTCTAAGGTTTTATGGATGATGAAATGAGAGTGAGTCTTGATGGGCCAGATGGATGGGCCCCGTGGCTGGATTGGTAAAGGGCAGAGAGCTCCAGTCCGACTCCGCCAGCAAGGTGGAGGTGGAGTACTGGTTTGGGCTGGTATCATCAAAGATGAGCTTGTGGGGCACTTTTCGGGTTGAGGATGGAGTCAAGCTCAACTCCCAGTCCTACTGCAGTTTCTGGAGGACCCTTGTTCAAGCGAGTGGTACAGGAAAGAAGCCTGCATCCTTCAAGAAAAACATGATTTTCATGCAGGACAATGCTCCATCACACGCGTCCAAGTACTCCACAGCGTGGCTGGCAAAAGAAAGGGTATAAAAAGAAGAAATTCTAAATGACATGGCTCTCCTTGTTCACCTGATCTGAACCCCATTGAGAACCTGTGGTCCATCATCAAATGTGAGATTTACAAGGAGGGAAACACAGTACACCTCTCTGAACAGTGTCTGGGAGGCTGTGGTTGCTGCTGCACGCAATGTTGATGGTGAACAGATCAAAACACTGACAGAATCCATGGATGGCAGGCTTTTGAGTGTCCTTGCAAAGAAAAGGTGGCTATATTGGTCACTGATTTGTTTTTGTTTTGTTTTTGAAATGTCAGAAATGTATATTTGTGAATGTTGAGATGTTATAATTGGTTTCACTGGTAAAAATAAATAATTGAAATGGGTATATATTTGTTTTTTGTTAAGTGCCTACTAAATTATGCACAGTAATAGTCACCTGCACACACCGATATCCCCCTTAAAATAGCCTATAACTAAAAACAAACTAAAAACTACTTCCAAAACTATTCAGCTTTGATATTAATGAGTTTTTTGGGTTCATTGAGAACATGGTTGTTGTTCAATAATAAAATTAATACTCAAAAATACAACTTGCCTTATAATTCTGCACTCCTGTACTATGGCCTGCATGATTACCACTGACAAAGTATAACAACAAGACACGCGGTTGTGGGACCCATGGTATCTAGCTTGTGTTACTTAGTACTGTTCTTAGCATTTTAATACCTGTTTACCTCACCCTATCTGGGGACGGTCTATATGGCCTGCATGAATTACCCTTACAAAATAGAATAACAAGCCATGCGGTCTGGCTACCCATGGTAACCTAGGTTGTGTAAGTCTGTACTCTTCTTAGCATTTTAATACCTGTTACTCAACCCTATCGGGGGAGGTCTATATTGCCTGCATGATTAACTGAACAAAATATAATAATAAGACATATGCTCTGGGAACCCATGGTAACTTTGTGTTAAGTAGTACTGTTCTTAGCATTTCAATACCTGTTACTCACCCTATTGGGGGAGTTCTATATGGCCTGCATGATTACCCTTACAAAATATAATAACAAAACATATGCTCTGGGACCACATGGTAACTAGGTTGTGTTAAGTAGTACTGTTCTTAGCAGTTTAATACCTGTTATCAACACCGAATTGTGGCAGGTCTATCTGGCCTTCATGATTAGCCGCACCCAAACCCACTAAAAAAAGCCAAGCGGTCTTTAGACTAACACCCATGGCTAACTCTGTTGTTTCAATCTAGTACTATTCTTAGCACTTTCATCCTGTTACTTTCAGGCGTCTTGGGGGTGGTCTACATGGCCATCATGATTAGCCTAACAAAATACTACAATCCAAACTTTGCTCAGTCTTCATAGGCCCTTCATTGGCTGTATTTTGGTTAGTACTGTTCTTATTAGTTTAATAGCTGATACAACACCGAATGGTGGGCAGGTCTATAATGGCCTGCATGATTAGCCGCACCCCAAAACCCTAAAAAGCCAAGAGGTCTTGGATTAACCACCCCATGGCTAACTCGGTTGTTTCAAGTAGTACTAATCTTAGACACTTTCATCTCATCCCTGTTACTTCCAGGACTCTCGGTGGTGGTCTACATGGCCATCATGATTAGCCTAACCAAAATACTACAATCAACCTTGGCTCAGTCTTCATAAGGCCCTTCATTGGCTGTATTTTGGTAGTTCTGTTCTTATTAGTTTAATAGCTGATACAACACAGAATGGTGGCAGGGTCTATATGGCCTGCATGATTAGCCGCACACCAAACCAAATAAAAAGCCAAGCGGTCTTGGATTAACACCCATGGCTAACTCGGTTGTTTCAAGTAGTACTATTCTTAGCCACTTTCATCTCAATCCCTGTTACTTCCAAGACCTCTCTGTGGTGGTCATACATGGCCCATCATGATTAGCCCTACCAAATACTACAATCAAACCTTGGCTCAGTCTTATAAGGCCCTTTCATTGGCTGTATTTGCTAGTTCTGTTCGTATTAGTTTAATAGCTGATACAACACGAATGGTGGCAGGTCTATATGGCCTGCATGATTAGCCGCACCCAAACCAAAAAAAAGCCAGCGGTCTCTGGATTAACACTCATGGCTAACTCGGTTGTTTCAAGTAGTACTATTCTTAGCATCTTCATCTATTCCCTGTTACTTCAGGACTCTCGGTGGTGGTCTACAATGGCCCATCATGATTAGCCTAACCAAATACTACAATCCAAACCTTGGCTCAGTCTTTCATAAGGCCCTTCATTGGCTGTATTTTGGTAGTTTTGTTCTTATTAGTTTAATAGCTGATACAACACCGAATGGTGGCAGGTCTATATGGCCTGCATGATTAGCCAGCACCCAAACCAAAAAAAGCCAAGCGGTCTTGGATTAACACCCATGGCTAACTCTTTGTTTTCAAGTTGTACTATTCTTAGCACCTTTCATCTCATCCTTACTTCCATGCCTCTCGGGGGTGGTCTACATGGCCATCATGATTACCCTCACAAAATATACCAACAATACGTGCGTGCAGGGAACCATGGTAAGGTTACTTCCTTTCGCAAAATCGAGTATAACAGATTGCAGGCAGAGGTTCTGACCCTGCATTATGGCTGCACCTCTCCCTAAAAGAGGCATGCGTTACAGAGTCTGTGGGCATGCATGCAAAGAGCTTGCCTGCCTAAAAGGAGCAGCAAGGCTGTACAGGTCGTTCTCCTTCAGCGTTTTATACGCTGTCCCTCCCGGCCACGACCCTCAACAGCCACAACAGAATGAACACCAATATGCCATCCTTTTGAACAATAGAGTAAGGTATGGCATTGATTTTAGTTACACGGCGATATTTATTATGAATCGTTGAAATTGAAAAACAAAAACATGATTGGACACCCAGTACAGTACAGGTCGTTCTCCTTCGGCCTTTTTAGAAGAGTGTTCCGGACCTCAACAAAAACAACAGCAGGAAAGAGGACATATGGCATCCTTTTGAACAATAGAGTACAGGTACATCATTGATTTTAGAAACCCAGAAGATAATTTTTGGCAAATGGGAAATAGAAAAAAACATTCATTGGACACCCAGTACACTTCTTTATCACTTAGGCCTTTATATAGAGGGTCCCGGACCCTCAACAGAAACGACAGCCAGGGAAAGAGGACATATGGCATCTTTTGAACAATAGATGACAGGGTAGGCATTGATTTCTATAAACCCATAGTTAATTTTTTCTGCAACTGGGAAATAAAAAAACATTGATTGGACACCCAGTACACTTCTTTATCCTTAGGCCTTTTTATAAGAGGGTCCCGGGCAGCCTCAACAGAAACAACAGCATGAAAGAGAAAATATGGCATCCTTTTGAACAATTGATTACAGTTAAGGCATTGATTTTAGAATCCCTGAGTAATTTATATGCACAGGGAAATAGAAAAAAAAGAGGATTGGACACCCAGTACACTTCTTTATCCTTAGGCCTTTTTATAAGAGGGTCCCGGAGCCTCAACAGAAACAACAGCATGAAAGAGGACATATGGCATCCTCTTGAACAATTGATTACAGTTAAAGGCATTGATTTTAGAATCCCTGAGATAATTTATATGAACAGGAAATAGAAAAAAACATTGATTGGACCCCAGTACACTTCTTTATCCTTAGGCCTTTTTATAAGAGGGTCCCGGATGCCTCAACCAGCAAACAAACAGCATGGAAAGAGGACATATGGCATCCTTTTGAACAATTGATTACAGGTAAGGCATTGATTTAAGAATCCCTGAGATAAATTATATGAACCAGGAATAGAAAAAAACATTGATTGGACACCCAGTACACTTCTTTATCCTTAGGACTTTTTATAAGAGGGTTCCCGGACCATCACAGAAACATCTTGCAGGGAAAGAGGACATATGGCTCCTTTTGAACAATAGATGACAGGTAAGGCATTGATTTTAGAAACCCAGAGATAATTTGTTGCAACTGGGAAATAAAAAAAACATTGATTGGACACCCAGTACACTTCTTTATTCTTTTTGCCTGTTATAAGAGGGTCCCGGACCCTCAACAAAAACAAGAGCAGGGAGCTGGGCATAGGAGTACAAGGGAGTGTGACAATAATAATGTGAAGGGGAAGATTGCAGAGTTGTGGCATTTTGAATTTTTTATCGTGGGAAGTACTTGCAATGACCCTTGCTCTGGTGAATCCCATACTCGCAAATGTCTTTTTTAAGGCACTGTTTGTCTTTTTTTTGAATATCAGCATTTGGTAAATGAAGCGTGACTTAAGGCTGGTGAGAAACCGACCCTTTCTTCTGGCTGTTGAAAATGTCTGTGGCTCTGGACAAACATGTGAATACAGGGGCATCTGCCATATTCTGCATGCAAGCTCTTAGATGATTGACGCTAAACATGTGTCACCTGCAAGCAGAGATCGTTACTTCTGTCTAAATCTTCCTGGTATGGACAGGCCACTGTTTCCCACAGCTAGTCATAAGCTTGAAACTAC
Source organism: Bombina bombina (assembly GCF_027579735.1). NCBI lineage: Eukaryota > Metazoa > Chordata > Amphibia > Anura > Bombinatoridae > Bombina > Bombina bombina. Next base: position 519,422,935 of record NC_069504.1, read on the forward strand.
AAGATTGTCTGAGTATGGTAGGAAATCAAAGTTTATTAAAGTCTGTACTATCACCACAAAAGTGAACTTCTTGAAGCAAGGAAAATGCCCAGCATTTCCTGTTCTTATGGATGACAAGGAGGACGTCCTGTGGTGCACAGAGATGGAGAGGATTTTTGGTTTCCCTGTACACTACACAGATGTCTCCAACATCACCAGAAACACCAAGACAGCGACTCTTGGGAAGTTCCTGGAGTGTTCCGGTAGCCATCTCTTTTCACCCCGAAAGGAATACTTTATCAAGTGTTTTTGTAGACATTTGACATCAGATTTGGAGACTGTGGCGAGCACCTTTTATTTACTGTTGTGCAAGCTGTGGCAATTTCAATTGGCATTAAAAAGTAAGATTTGGAGAGGTGTGATGCACATTTTATGCAAGCTGTGGCTAATTGCAATTTGCAGTGAAAAGAATCTGCTAACAACCACTACCTAGGGACCACGCCTGACTCCTGAAGTCATGCTTCAGTTAGTAACTCAAGTTAAATTAATTAATTTTTTTTTTTTATTATTATTATGCTCAGCAGATTCAAAACATACCATTCTTCTAGTCATATCACATGACATGTCAAAATTGCTGCATGGAAAATGGCAGTGTGCAAAGTCATAATCTTAGTGAACCTATAAGTGCATTAAATTTTCTAAAATAAACAAAAATACAGAAAAAAAAATTAAAAAAAAAAAGGAGAAAGAGGACATTATGGCATCCTTTTGAACAATAGATTACATTTAAGGCATTGATTTTAGAAACCCAGATAGATAATTTGTTGCAAACGGGAAATCTAAAAAACATTGATTAGACACCCAGTACACTTATTTATCCTTAGGCCTTTTTATAAACAGGGTCCCGGAGCCCTCAACAGAAACAACAGCATGAAAGAGGACATATGGCATCCTTTTGAATAATAAATTACAGTAAAGGACATTGATTTTTAGAAACCCAGAGATAATTTGTTGCAAACCGGGAAATCTAAAAAAACATTGATTAGACACCCAGTACACTTAATTATCCTTAGGCCTTTTTAGCAGAGGTCCAGGACCCCTCAACAAAACCAGCAGCAGGAAAGAGGACATATGGCATCCTTTTGAAAAATAGATTACAACAAATGATTCGATGGCTCACCCCTGTACACTTCATTTCTCCTTAGGCCCTTTATATAGAGGGTCATGGACCCTCAAACAAAACACCAGCAGGAAAGAGGACATATGGCATCCTTTTGAAAAATAGATTACAGGAAAGGCATTGATTTTAGAACCCAGAGATAATTTGTTGCAACCGGAATTTTAATCCAAAAAAATGATTTGATGGACACCCAGTACACTTCTTTCTCCTTAGGCCTTTTTATAAGAGGGTCAGGACCCTCAAACCAAAACACCAGCAGGAAAGAGGACTTATGGCATCTTTTTGAAAATAGATTACAGGAAAGGCATTGATTTTAGAAACCCTGAGATAATTTGTTGCAACCGGAAATTTGAATCCCAAAAATGATTTGATGGACACCCCAGTACACTTCTTTCTCCTTAGGCCTTTTTATAAGAGGGTCCAGGACCCTCAAACAAAACACCAGCTAGGAAAGAGGACATATGGCATCCTTATTGAACATTAGAGTACAGGTACAGCATTGATTTTACAAATCCCAGAGATAATTTTGGGCAAAATGGGAAATAGAAAAATACACTTGAGTGGACACCCAGTACACTTCTTTTCTCCTTAGGCCTTTTTATAAGAGGGTCCAGGACGCTCAACAAAACACCAGCAGGAAAGAGAACATATGGCATCCTTTTGAACAATAGAGTACAGGTACAGCATTGATTTTACAAACCCAGAGATAATTTTGGGCAAAGGGAAATAGAAAAATACATTGAGTGGGACACCCGCAGTACACTTCTTTCTCCTTAGGCCTTTTTATAAGAGGGTCCAGGACCCCTCAAAATACAACCAGCCAGGAAAGAGAACATATGGCATCCTTTTGAACAATAGAGTACAGGTACAGCATTGATTTTACAAACCCAGAGATAATTTTGGGCAAATGGGAAATAGAAAAAACATTGAGTGGACACCCAGTACACTTCTTTATCCTTAGGCCTTTTTATAAGAGGGTCCAGGACCCCTCAAACAAAACACCAGCAGGAAAGAGGACATATGGACATCCTTTTGAACAATAGAGTACAGGTACAGCATTGATTTGACAAACCCAGAGATAATTTTGGGCAAATGGGAAATAAAAAAATACATTGAATGGACACCCAGTACACTTCTTTCTCCTTAGGCCTTTTTATAAGAGGGTCCAGGACCCTAAAAAAAACACCAGCAGGAAAGAGAACATATGGCATCCTTTTGAACAATAGAGTACAGGTACAGCATTGATTTTACAAACCCAGAGATAATTTTGGGCAAATGGGAAATAGAAAAATACATTGAGTGGACACCCAGTACACTTCTTTCTCCTTAGGCCTTTTTATAAGAGGGTCCAGGACCCTCAAAAAAACACCAGCAGGAAAGAGAACATATGGCATCCTTTTGAACAATAGAGTACAGGTACAGCATTGATTTTACAAACCCAGAGATAATTTTGGGCAAATGGGAAATAGAAAAAATTACATTGAGTGGACACCCAGTACACCTTCTTTCTCTTAGGCCTTTTATAAGAGGGTCCAGGACCCTCACACAAAACACCAGCAGGAAAGAGAACATATGGCTTCCTTTGAACAACTAGAGTACTGGTACGGCATTGATTTTAGAAACCCAGAGATAATTGTTTGGAAACGTGAAATTGCCCAAAAAACCTTGCTTGGACACCCACTCCAGGTCGTTCTCCTTCAGCATTTTTATAAGAAGGTCCAGCACCCTCAACAGAAACAACTGCAGGAAACACCACCCACATATGCCATCCTTTTGCACAAGCGAGTACAGGTATGGCATCCATTTTAGAAACCCCGGAGATAATTGAGAGGAAACTCGGGAACATTTTTCTAAAAATTTGCTGGGGCACCCATTACAGGTCATTCTCCTTCAGCCTTTTATACCATGGAGCGCCATGACCCGCAACAGGCACAACAGCATGAAACACCACAGTATGCCACCACTTTTGCACAATAGAGTACAGGTATGGCATAGATGGAACACGGAGATAATTTAGAGCAACAAGAGACGGATAAAGATGCTTGGTCGGTCTCCTCCTTCAAATTTGGGGCACTGCGCGTTCAATTTAATGGTCCACCAGATATGAGTGGTGTGCTAATTTGTACTATTCGTAACAGTTTAATCACTGTTATGTGCCTTATTTTTTTTATTTGAGTTTTGTACCCACAGAGCAGCAGCAGAGGCCAGAAAAATTAGGAATGTACAAATGACTGAAAAATTTGGGTATTGTTGTAGCAACTGCTGTAGCAGCGGCCAGAAAAATTGATGTTTATAAAACATTTATAAAGTGCCCTAAAAGCTTGTGGCTTGAACACTAGTTGTTGGCGGATAAGTCAAGCAAGTCCTCCAGCTTTATAACAAAAAAAAAGGCCAGCCTGTGTACCAGTTGTAGCCCAAGCCAGCTCATCTCATCATCAGGGTTTTTTTAATCAAATGTATCGCCCAATGTCAGTCCCTTCGGGATCCATCCCTCATTCATTTTTATAAAAGTGAGATAGTCAAGGCTTTTTTTGACCTAGGCGACTTCTCTTCTCAGTGACAAAACCTCCTGCTGCACTGAAAGTCCTTTCGGACAGGACACTTGAAGCGGGGCAGGCCAGAAGTTCCATTGCAAATTGGGATAGCTCAGGCCACAAGTCAAGCCTGCACAACCCAGGTAGTCAAGGGGTCCATCGCTCCTGAGAGTGTCGAGATCCGCAGTTAAGCTAGGTAGTCTGCTACCTGTCGGTTGAGTCTTTCTCTGAGGTTGGATCCCGAAAGGCTCTGGTGATGCATGGGAGTTAAAAAGGTACGCATGTCCTCCATCAACAAGACGTCAGGAAAGCGTCCTGTCCTTGCCGCCGTGTTCGTGAGAAGGAGGAGGAGGATTAATTTCATCTCTTCCCCTGTTACATTCCCGTCGGTGCTGTGACATCACCCTTATACGCTGTGTAAAGCATAGTTTTTTAATTTATTCTTAAATGCTCCATCCTTTCCGACTTGCAGGAATTTGGTAACAGGCACGACAGCATGAAAGAACCCATTTTGAACAAGGTTGGATGCCGAGCTAATCATGTCCCGTTCCTCATCCTCACTGATCTCACTGAGGGTATCTTCTTCCCCCCAGCCACGTACAACACCACAGGTACCAGAGAGGGTGACAACAACGAGCACCCTGGGATGCCTGTTTGTGCTCTGTCTTCCTCCTCCTCCTCCTCCTCCTCAAAGCCACATTCCTCCTCTGACTCCTCTTCCTCACAATCCTCTTCCTGCGTTGCCGCAGGTCCAGCAAGTGATGCTGATTTAGGCTGTTTGTGGGGGTGATGGACACCACAACTCTTCCTCTTCCTCTTCACGCTCATCTACTGCCTGATCCAGCACTCTTCGCAGGGCACGCTCCAGGAAGAAAACAAATGGTATGATGTCGCTGATGGTGCCTTCGGTGCGACTGACAAGGTTTGTCACCTCCTCAAAAGGACGCATGAGCCTACAGGCATTGCGCATGAGCGTCCAGTAATTTGGCAAAAAATATCCCCAGCTCCCCAGAGGCTGTCCTAGTACCCCCGGTCATACAAATACTCATTAACAGCTTTTTCTTGTTGGAGCAGGCGGTCAAACATTAGGAGTGTTGAATTCCACCGTGTCGGGCTGTCGCAAATCAAGCTCCTCACTGGCAGGTTGTTTCGACGCTGGATATCGGACAAGTGCGCCATGGCCGTGTAGGAACACCTGAAATGGCCACACACCTTCCTGGCCTGCTTCAGGACGTCCTGTAAGCCTGGGTACTTATGGACAAATCGTTGTATAATTAGATTACACACATGTGCCATGCACGGCACATGTGTCAACTTGCCCAATTTCAATGCCGCCACCAAATTACTTCCATTGTCAGGACCAACCTTGCCAATCTCCAGTGGGTGCGGAGTCAGCCACTGATCCACCTGTGCATTCAGGGCGGTCAGGAGTGCTGGTGCGGTGTGACTCTCCGCTTTCAGGCAAGTCAACCCAAGACGGCGTGACACTGCCGTACCCCGGGATGTAGCATAGTACCTGGGGAGCTGGGGGGGTGCCATAGATGTGGAGCAAGACGCCGAAGTTGAAGAGGACTCAGCCGAGGAAGAGGTTATGGAAGAGGATGGAGTAGGAGGAGTAGAGGAGGGTAGCAGCAGGCCTGCCTGCAAGTCGTGGTGGGTGTCACCAACAATTCTGCAGAACCACGCATTCCATGCTTGTCAGAAGTCAGCAGGTTTACCCAATGCGCAGTGTAGGTGATATACCTGCCTTGACCATGCTTTGCAGACCAGCTATCCGTGGTCATATGGATCCTTGCCCCAACGCTGTGTGCCAGACATGCCATTACTTCCTTTCGAACAACAGAGTACAGGTTTGGGATTGCCTTTTGTGAAAAGAAATTTCTGCCAGGTACCTTCCACTGCGGTGTCCCAATAGATACAATTTTTTTGAAAGCATCAGACTCCACCAGCTTGTATGGTAAAAGCTGGCGGGCTAAGAGTTCAGACAAGCCAGCTGTCAGACGCCGGGCAAGGGGGTGACTTTGAGAAATTGGCTTCTTACGCTCAAACATGTCCTTGACAGACAGCTGACTGTGGGCAGATGACCAGGAACTGCTACGTAAGAGAGACTGAGTGGAGGATGGTTGAGAAGGGGCAAGGAGGACAGCGCTGGTTGACGTGGCTGAAGATGCTGGAGCAGGAGGAGGATGGCGGGTTTCACTTTGTGTGCTGCTTCTACTCATGTGTTCTTCCCATCGGCCTTTGTGATGGGAGACCATGTGCCTTCGCAAAGCAGTTGTACCTAGGTGGCTGTTGGACTTCCCACGACTCAGTTTCTTTTGGTACAGGTTGCAAATGGCATCGCTGTTGTCAGAGGCAGACACACACAAAAAATGCCACACTGCTGAGCTCTGCGATGACGGCATTCTGGTGGTGGCAACAGCATGCGTTGATGGGCGTCGGCGTGCTGTCTGGCTGACCCCGGGTGCCGATGCATGCTGTCTGACTGTGCCACTAGCTCCTTGAGACGACCTCCCCATGCTTCCAAATCGTCTCCTCCTCCTCTCTGTCTCCCCATCTGAACTTTCCCCCTCTTCTTCTTCTCTTCTAGCAGGCACCCACGTGACATCCACTGACACATCATCATCAACCGCTTCACTTGTATCTGACACATCAAGAAAGGAAGCAGCAGCGGGTACAACATCATCATCATCACACCGTACCTCCATGTCGGTAATGCTGCCTGACTGAGACTGATCACTATTATCTGATCACTATTATCGGTTGCGCATCATTTATTTCTTCCAACTGATGTGTCAATAACTCCTGTGACAGATCAACTGAAGCGGCTGTGGTGCTAGTGTTGGTGGTGGCGACAGGCGGGCGAGTGGCACTGGTCACTTGAGACCTGCCCAAAGCACAGCTGGACGTAGATGGTGCGTCAAGGGTAGGAGGACTAGCAGCGCAAGCTGAAGAAGATTGGGTGTCCTGTGTTAGCCATTCAACTAGGTCCTCCTCAGAACGTTTCGCGTCCCCCCTGGCACCCGGCGTCTGAACAATGTGCATATTTGTAGGGTCTAAAAGAATCACAGCACCACGACCACGACCATGGAACCTGCGGGGTGGCCTGCCTTTGCCTGCCTTTGCCTGGACACTAGCAATACTATTACACCAATTATATGAGTGGTGGCACTGTGCAAGTGGGCACAGTATACGCTGTGAGACTGACAACAACAAAAAAGACAGATGTTTTAAAAATCCCAAATTGTTAATTTTTTTAAATATTAAAAGTACTGTGACAACAAATATGATTGTTGGCAATAGTTGGCAAATGGGCCGGTCTGGCACACACGCTGGGAGAAAGGAAACTGCAATTCAATGGCACTAGGAGACTGAAGAATCACAGTCAAAACAGTTATGATTAACAAAAATTTCAATCCTGTTACAATAAATATGATTGGTGGCACTAATTGGCTAGTTGGGACTGGCACACAGGCAGGCAGGAGGAAAATGCAATTCAAGGGCACTAGTAGACTGCAGATTGACAGTCAAAACAGTGATGATTGACAATTTTTGCAATACTGTTAAAAGAAATATGATTGCTGGCACTAATTGGATAGTTGGGCCTGGCACACAGGCTGGCAGGCAGGAGGAAAGTGCAATTCAATGGCACGAGAAAACTGAGGATTCAGAACAACAATCAAATTTTTTTTAATTTTAATTAGTAACAATACTGTGACAACAATTATGATTGGTGTAAATAGTTGGCAAGACGGCCTGGAACACAGGCTGGCAGGCAGGAGGAAAGTGCAATTCAATGGCACGAGCAAACTGAGGATTCAGAATAATAAAAAAAAAAATATTTTTAATTAATAACAATACTGTGACAACAAATATGATTGCTGGCACTAATTGGCTAGTTGGGCCTGGCACACAGGCTGGTAGGCAGGAGGAAAGTGCAATTCAATGGCACTAGCAAACTGAGGATTACGAATAACAATCCAAATTTTTTTAATTTTAATTATTAACAATACTGTGACAACAAATAAGATTGGTGTAACTAGTTGGCAAGTCGGCATGGCACACAGGCTGGCAGGCAGGAGGTAAATGCAATTCAAGGACACTAGGAGACTGAATACTGACAGTCAAAACAGTGATGATTGACAATTTTTGCAATACTGTTAAAAGAAATATGATTGCTGGGAATAATTGGCTAGGTGGGCCTGGCACACAGGCTGGCAGGCAGGAGGAAAGTGCAATTCAATGGCACGAGCAAACTGAGGATTCAGAACAACAATAACAAAAAAATTTAAATTTTAATTAAGAATACTGTGACAACAAATATGATTGGTGTAAATATTTTGAAAGTCGGCCTGGCACACAGGCTGGCAGGCAGGAGGTAAATGCAATTCAAGGACACTAGGAGACTGAAGATTACGAATAACAATCCAAATTTTTTGAATTTTAATTATTAACAATACTGTGACAACAAATAAGATTGGTGTAACTAGTTGGCAAGTCGGCCTTGCACACAGGCTGGCAGGCAGGAGGTAAATGCAATTCAAGGACACTAGGAGACTGAATACTGACAGTCAAAACAGTGATGATTGACAATTTTTGCAATACTGTTAAAAGAAATATGATTGCTGGGAATAATTGTCTAGGTGGACCTGGCACAAAGGCTGGCAGGCAGGAGGAAAGTGCAATTCAATGGCACAAGCAAACTGAGGATTCAGAACAACAATTACCAAAAATTTTAATTTTTAATTATTAAGAATACTGTGACAACAAATATGATTGGTGTAAATATTTTGAAAGTCGGCTTGGCACACAGGCTGGCAGGCAGGAGAAAAGTGCAATTCAATGGCACGAGCAAACTGAGGATTAAGAACAATCAAATTTTTTTTAATTTTAATTAGTAACAATACTGTGACAACAATTATGATTGGTGTAAATAGTTGGCAAGACGGCCTGGCACACAGGCTGGCAGGCAGGAGGAAAGTGCAATTCAATGGCACTAGGAGACTGAATATTTCCAGTCAACAAAATTATGATTTAAAATTGTTTATATACTGTTAGAAGAAATATGATTGGTGGCACTAATTGGCTAGTTGGGCCTGGAAAACACGCTGGCAGGCAGGAGAAAAGTGCAATTCAATGGCACGAGCAAACTGATGAATCACAAGCGATCAATTTGGAATTTTAAATATTAACAATACTTTTACAACAACTAGGATTGGTGGCACTAATTGGCTAGTTTGTGCCTGGCACACAGGCTGGCAGGCAGGAGGAAACTGGAATTCAAAGGCACTAGGAGACTGAATATTTGCAGTCCAAAAAATTATAATTTTTTATTTTTTAAATACTGTTACAAGAATTATGATTGGTGCCACTAATTGGCTAGTTGGGCCTGGAAAACACGCTGGCAGGCAGGAGAAAAGTGCAATTCAATGGCACGAGCAAACTGATGAATCACAAGCGATCAATTTGGAATTTTAAATATTAACAATACTTTTACAACAACTAGGATTGGTGGCACTAATTGGCTAGTTTGTGCCTGGCACACAGGCTGGCAGGCAGGAGGAAACTGCAATTCAATGGCACTAGGAGACTGAATATTTGCAGTCCAAAAAATTATGATTTTTAATTTTTTATATAATGGTACAAGAATTATGATTGGTGCCACTAATTGGCTAGTTGGGCCTGGAAAACACACTGGCAGACAGGAGGAAAGTGCAATTCAATGGCACGAGCAAACTGATGAATCACAAGAGAACAATTTGGAATTTTTAAGATTAACAATACTGTTACAACAACTATGATTGGTGGCACTAATTGGCTAGTTTGGGTCTGGCACACAGGCTGGCAGGCAGAAGGAAACTGCAATTCAATGGCACTAGGAGACTGAAGATTTGCAGTCCAAAAAATTATGATTTAAATTTTTTTTATATACTGTTACAAGAATTATGATTGGTGCCACTAATTAGCTAGTTGGGCCTGGAAAACACGCTGGCAGGCAGGAGGAAAGTGCAATTCAATGGCACAAGCAAACTGATGAATCACAAGAGAAATTTTTTGAATTTTAAAGATTAACAATACTGTTACAACAACTAGGATTGGTGGCACTAAGTGGCTAGTTTGGGTCTGGCACACAGGCTGCCAGGCAGGAGGAAAATGCAATTCAATGGCACTAGAAGACTGAATATTTGCAGTCCAAAAAATTATGATTTTTAATTTTTTATATACTGTTACAAGAATTATGATTGGTGCCACTAATTGGCTAGTTGGGCCTGGAAAACACGCTGGCAGGCAGGAGGAAAGTGCAATTCAATGGCACGAGCAAACTGATGAATCACAAGCGATCAATTTGGAATTTTAAAGATTAACAATACTTTTACAACAACTAGGATTGGTGGCACTAATTGGCTAGTTTGGGCCTGGCACACAGGCTGGCAGGCAGGAGGAAACTGCAATTCAATGGCACTAGTAGACTGAATATTTGAAAAATTATGATTTTTAATTTTTTAGATACTGTTACAAGAATTATGATTGGTGCCACTAATTGGCTAGTTGAGCCTGGCACACAGGCTGGCAGATATGAGTCGTGGCTGGTAGGTAGGGCAGCAATTTAACACAGTATGCTGTGTAAGTGACAAAAACACAGGCCTGATAGAAAATTAAGTTAGATTATACTAGCAAAATATTTTAAAATTTTATATTTTAATATTAAAATAATGTTAAGAAGTGCAATGCACATATGAGTGGTCGCACTGGCTGGCTGCTACCTAGGGCAGCAATTAACAACAGTATGCTGTGTAAGTCAGATAGACAGTTAGACACAGGCCTGATAGAAAATAAAATTAGATTACACTAGCATAATGATTTAAATACTTTTTTGGGGGAATTTAAAGAAAAAGGTTAAGCACATACATATGAGTCGAGGCTGATAGCCTTGGAAGGGCAGCTATTAAAAACAGTAGGCTCTGTAAGTCAGATACACACACGCCTGATAGAAAATACTATTAGATTACACTAGAAAAATGATTTAAATTATTTTTTTGGGGGGGAAATTAAAAAAAGGTTAAACACATATGAGTCGTGGCTCATAGACTAGGGAGGGCAGCAAGTAAACACAGTAGGCTCTGTATGTCAGCAAAACACACAGGCCTGATAGAAAATGATATTAGATTACACGATCAAAACATTTTAAACTTTTTTTTTTTTTTTTTATATTTAAATTAAGGTGAAGAAGATATGAGTGGTGGCTGCCTGGCACAGACCAATTAACCAAAAAAACTGAAAAAAATGAGGTATATTTATGCTGTGTGAGCCTGACAGACACAGGCCTGATAGAAAATGTAATTAGATTACACTAGCAAAATTATTTAATTTTTATTTTTTTATTTTTTTTAAATAATGTTATAAACGGATATTAACACTGGTGGCTGGCACAGAGCAATGAACCAGAGTATATGCTGTGTGACACAGGCCTGATAGAAAATGAAAAAAAATTACACTAGCAAAATAATTAAAATTTTTGGTTGGTTAAATTTAAACTAATGTTGTTAGGGAGATATCAGTGGTGGCAGTAATCACAGCATATGCTGTGAGCCTTAAACACACAGGCTGAAAGCCAGGCAAATGCTAATAAAAATACGAAAAAAAAAAAAGTGCGAATTATAGCCCTAAAAAGGGCTTTTTGGGGTGCTGTCCTTGCAGCAGAGATGAGTGGAGTCCTTCTGGACTGTAGTGGACACTAAATACACTAGCCTAGCTATGTATTTCCCTATAATGTCAGCAGCACAAACACAACACGTCCTCTCACTAAGAAAGCAAGGTCGTTATGAGTCTAAAATGGCGGCTTCCGAGTAGCTGGGAGGGTCTGTGAGGGAGTGTCTGATGTTGATTGGCTCTAATGTGTCAGACGGCTGTGACATACAGGGTCAAAGTTTCCTCAATGATGACTCATAGTGGGCGGATCGAACATCGCATGTGTTTGCCCGCAGCCGCGAACGCGAACAAGCTATGTTCGCCGTGAACTGTTTGCGTGCGAACAGTTCGGGACATCACTAATCATTTGTTGTTTGTCTTTTTCCCCTCACCATATCCCCACCACATCTTGCAAAAAATAACAGATATCAACTATCTAATCATAAAAATATGACAATATACAGATATAATTTAAGCAAAACTCAGTTTGACAATGTATGAACACATGTACCTCTGTCCAAAACTTACTAACGGCTAGATTTAGAGTTCTGCATTAGCCGTCAAAACCAGCGTTAGAGGCTCCTAATGCTGGTTTTGGGCTACCGCTGGTATTTAGAGTCGTGTAGGTAAGGGTCTAACGCTCACTTTCCAGCCGCGACTTTTCAATACCGCAGATCCCCCTACGCCAATTGCGTATCCTATCTTTTCAATGGGGTCTTTCTAACGCCGGTATTTAGAGTCTTGGCTGAAGTGAGCGTTAGAAATCTAACGACAAAACTCCAGCCGCAGAGAAAAGCCAGGAGTTAAGAGCTTTCTGGGCTAACGCCGGTTCATAAAGCTCTTAACTACTGTGCTCTAAAGTACACTAACACCCATAAACTACCTATGTACCCCTAAACCGAGGTCCCCCCACATCGCCGCCACTCTATTAAATTTTTTTAACCCCTAATCTGCCGACCGCACACCGCCGCCACCTACGTTATCCTTATGTACCCTTAATCTGCCGCCCCTAACACCGCCGACCCCTATATTATATTTATTAACCCCTAATCTGCCGCCCCCAACGTCGCCACCACCTACCTACAATTATTAACCCCTAATCTGCCGACCGGACCTCACCACTACTATAATAAATGTATTAACCCCTAATCCGCCTCACTCCCGCCTCAATAACCCTATAATAAATAGTATTAACCCCTAATCTGCCCTCCCTAACATCACCGACACCTAACTTCAAGTATTAACCCCTAATCTGCTGACAGGACCTCGCCGCTACTCTATTAAATTTATTAACCCCTAAAGCTAAGTCTAACCCTAACCCTAACACCCCCCTAAATTAAATATAATTTTTATCTAACAAAATAAATTAACTCTTATTAAATAAATTAATCCTATTTAAAGCTAAATACTTACCTGTAAAATAAACCCTAATATAGCTACAATATAAATAATAATTATATTGTAGCTATTTTAGGATTAATATTTATTTTACAGGCAACTTTGTAATTATTTTAACCAGGTACAATAGCTATTAAATAGTTAATAACTATTTAATAGCTACCTAGTTAAAATAATTACAAAATGACCTGTAAAATAAATCCTAACCTAAGTTACAATTAAACCTAACACTACACTATCAATACATTAATTACATAAAATACCTACAAATAAATACAATTAAATAAACTAACTAAAGTACAAAAAATAAAAAAAGAACTAAATTACAAAAAATAAAAAAATAATTTACAAACATTAGAAAAATATTACAATTTTAAGCTAATTACACCTACTCTAAGCCCCTTAATAAAATAACAAAGCCCCCCAAAATAAAAAAAATGCCCTACCCTATTCTAAAATTAAAATAGAAAAGCTCTTTTACCTTACCAGCCCTTAAAAGGGCCTTTTGCGGGGCATGCCTCAAAGAAAACAGCTCTTTTGCCTGTAAAATAAAACATACAATACCCCCCTCCAACATTACAACCCACCACCCACATACCCCTAATCTAACCCAAACCCCCTTAAATAAACCTAACGCTAAGCACCTGAAGATCATCCTACCTTATCTTAACCACGCCGGGTATCACCGATCGGTCCAGGCTCCAAAGTCTTCATCCAAGCCCAAGCGGGGGCTGAAGATGTCCATGATCCGGCTGAAGTCTTGGCCCAAGCGGGGGCTGAAGATGTCCATGATCCGGCTAGGATTCTATCAGCCAATCGGAATTAAGGTAGGAAAATTCTGATTGGCTGATGGAATCAGCCAATCAGATTCAAGTTCAATCCGATTGGCTGATTGGATTAGGTGTCGGTGATGTTAGGGAGGGCAGATTAGGGGTTAATACTATTTATTATAGGGTTATTGAGGCGGGAGTGAGGCGGATTAGGGGTTAATACATTTATTATAGTAGCGGTGAGGTCCGGTCGGCAGATTAGGGGTTAATTATTGTAGGTAGCTGGCGGCGACGTTGTGGGGGGCAGATTAGGGGTTAATAAATATAATATAGGGGTTGGCGGTGTTAGGGGCAGCAGATTAGGGGTACATAGGGATAATGTATGTTGCGGCGGTGTACAAAGCGGCAGATTAGGGGTTAAAAAAAATATGCAGGTGTCAGCGATAGCGGGGTCGGCAGATTAGGGGTTAATAAGTGTAAGGTTAGGGGTGTTTAGACTCGGGGTACATGTTAGGGTGTTAGGTGCAGACTTAGGAAGTGTTTCCCCATAGGAAACAATGGGGCTACGTTAGGAGCTGAACGCTGCTTTTTTGCAGGTGTTAGGTTTTTTTTTCAGCTCAAACTGCCCCATTGTTTCCTATGGGGGAATCGTGCACGAGCACGTTTTTGAAGCTTGCATTGAGAGTTGCAGTGGCGGTAAATTATGCTCTACGCTCCTTTTTTGGAGCCTAACGCAGCCCTTCTGTGAACTCTAAATACCAGCGGTATTTAAAAGGTGTGGGGGAAAAAAAACCAGCGTTAGCTACGCGGGTCGTTACCGACAAAACTCTAAATCTAGCCGTAAGAGTTTCCACAAATATTTGGTGGCTGCACTATTCTGTAATCATTTCGTTTAAAACAAAATGAATACTGAATTTTAGTTAAACATTTACATTCATTTTCGTTAGAGCGAATGTAAATGTTTCAAAGCTACAGGTGAGACGTTCATAGCTATAATTGTAACAATATTTATCCTAACATGCTCGCTAGAGAACTTGCTTACCCGCTTCTCTTCTTGCCAGAGCCCCAGCCGCACTAACAACAGGCTTAAAGGGACATAATACTCATATGCTAAATCACTTGAAAGTGATGCAGTATAGCTGTAAAAAGCTGACAGGAAAATATCCCCTGAGAATCTCTATGTAAAAAAGAAATATATTTTACCTCACAATTTCCTCAGTTCACCAGAGTAAGTGCTGTGTAAAATGTATCTTTTAGTTACTACCCAGCTGCAGGTAAACAAAAAAAAGAAGGAATAAATGAACCGCAGCCAATCAGCATCAACAGTGCTGGGGTCATGAATGAGAATAAATACACATGTAAAAATGATACATCTTGTATGAGAATAAATATACATGTGTATATGCTGTATATAAAAAAAACATCCACATACATCTTAATAGCCTATATCGATCTTACTCAGAAGCCTATTAATGGTTTGTTACCCAAAATCCAAAAAACATTTGAATTGTAATAATCCCTCCATACTTGTGGGTCTAAACAGTTTGGTTGCCCCTCCTACCTTAATTTTAGTAGGATGTCTCTATATGAAAAGATTGAAAGTTTATTTCAATTACATATTTTTTTTGAATAGTTAATAAAACTTTACCGGAGCTCCTGTAATGCTCGTGGGATATTTCCCTATCAGACCAAACTTGGCCAGTAGTCTTTTTATCCCATCATCAAGTGGAAGGATAAGGAAATATCCCAGAACAAAAGTGAGAGTTTAACAAATGTGGTAAGCAGTATTCATGGTAGACAGGGTAGACCTTCACGGCAATAAGGGTAAGGCAAAGAATTGTCAGAGACAAACAGAGTCCGGCAACAGAAAGGCAATCCAGCAATTCAGGGGTTAAACAAACAGAGTGGGCAGACAGGCAGAGTTCAGTAACAATAATGCAATCAAGCAGTTCAGGGGTTAAACAGGCAGAGTGGTCAGACAGGCAGAGTTCAGTAACAATAAGGCAATCCAGCAATTCATGGGTTAGACAGCAGAGTGGTCAGACAGGCAGAGTTCAGTAACAATAAGGCAATCCAGCAATTCAGTAGTAATTAAGCACCCTCGAGCACACACAGTAACACCTATACTTAGGCAAAGATGTAAGTAACTGAGGTACTTACATAGGAGCAGGATTTGTGCCAAGGAGAGCACAGGTGAGATCCGGACCAGCATCAGGGGAAGACAGGGCGTGTCCGTGTGCCTGAAGCAACGGCCGGAACCTGAGACCAGAGGAGCAGCGTGACATTACCCCCCACTCAAGGGTTTCCTCCGGGAACCAGAGTTGTTTTCAAAGGATGAGCAGCATGGAATTTGGAGACTAAAGATGGAGCATGCACATCATGTGCAGGGACCCAGGAATGATCCGCCACAGAGTAATCATTCCAGTAAACAAGGTATTGGAGCTGCCTGCGTTTAATTCTGGAGTCCAGGATCCTAGCAACCTCATACTCCGGCTCCCCTTGAATCATGAGTGGAGAAGGAGGACGTCTGAGTCGAGTATATTTACTGGTGATGTAGGTTTTGAGCACGGAGATGTGAAAGACCGGGTGAATGTGTAAGGACTTAGGCAAGGCCATTCTGTAGGCAACAGGAGAAAGTCTCTTGAGAACTTTATAAGGACCAATATACCTAGGCAAAGTACAAAAAATGGTTGAATAAGAACTGCACCAAGAAAAAGAAAACCTACCCTAATTACAGTATATGACCCTTTACATATACCAAAAGGAAGACATAAATTCTAAAGGATTTAAGAATTACAAACACATTGTAACAATTTTATATTTTGGACTATAAAATTCTTCCAAAGTATTGCAACAATCCGTAATGAAGTACTTATACTGAAAGAAAGAAAGATAGACCACTTTAATTGCAATCAAAATTTTCTCCAATCAGGACCAAGGGATTTCAAAACAAGGACTTTTAAAAGTAACCCACTAAGAGAGCTAAGAATGCTTGAGAGGCCAAGAGGCTGAAACGCGTTGCATTCTGGGAGCTAAACACATCTATACACAGCTAAAGGCACTTAGCAAAGTGTTTGCGGTGTTTTTTTCGAAACAAGGGGATACTTTTTAACAGTACCCAGCACCTGACATAGGATCACTTTAAGACCTATTAAACAAGGAGGACCCCGTACTGCTGATCACTTCCTTGAAATACAGTACCTACCAAAGTGATGGTTATGGACCGTCAAAAGAAAATTGTCCTCACGGACAAACCAGAGCATTTTCTGTTTACTGCAATTAACAACTGCAAACAGTAGCCGCTTTCCACAGATGCGGTCACTGACCGCCAGAGACATCAGTAAACCGGCTCAACTGCAGACCCCATTTACGGAGGGGATTTAATATGCGGAGGGGATTTAATCTGCCGACATCAACTTTAAGAGGAATTCAGGATACCTGTCACAGACCCATTAAAACCACCCTGTCCTTAAACAGGACAATTTTTTCTGTCAAACGACGGTTTACAGTTTGGATTATAAAATACAACATTCACTATCACTTTAGCAGATACTAATGACAAATACTTCAACGGACCAACACATGGTGCTATTAAAAGGAGAACTAACCACAAAGAAAGGAGAAGTCACAAGGATTACTAATTGATATGACAAAAGTGAGTAACGGATAGAAATACTATCTCTAGGATCTCATATTCCTGACATTTTCACAGTTACCACTTCCACTCTGCTAACTCCTCATTTGAGACTATAAGCCTTATTTCACCATTGGACTATAACTTAAAAATCACCTTTCTGCCAGTTTAATATTGTTCTGTATAGTTCTGTACAGTATTGTCCCTTTGTCATATTATTTATTTATATCCAGTCCGGAATATATGCGCTTGATACGTTTATGTTCTAATTGCTAAACATTTTTTACACTTATATCTGTGCACAGTTCTTACATATTTTTATATATATTTGTATACCTACTTTTTTGGAATGGCCATATCCGTTTCCTAAATTTGCTCTTATCAATTCATGTTTTATATATGTATTTATATTAATACATTTTCAAATTGAATTATATTATTTGAGTCACATTAGTTGAATTTCATTCATCGTATACTACATTTATAATCACATACAGATAACTATCTCTATATTTTGTTCATTTACTAGTGTATAAATTTACAAGCCATGGGTATTTTTGGAATATCTTATTTAGCGCTCCCTTCTTAAATCATTTAGAATTCTAATATACGAAGGCCCTAATTTGTGACAAGGTTTACATAAGAGTATATGTCGGGTAGAGACAGAGAAACGATTACCTGCAGAAAAGGCACGAATAACAGCTCGATGATGGTCAGCAAAGCTCTTGTATCTAGAGACAGCTGAGCGTAACTGAGAGTGTATTCGTTGCCAATGGGTAGTGAGGTCAGTAAAGTGACGTTCTGCAGCAGGAACTCCTGTAGACTGAGCAGAAAGAGGAAAAACACCAGGTTGATAACCAACTGTGGCTTGGAAAGGAGAGTATCATAGAGAAGAATGCCAATGAGTATTCTTTGCCAGTTCAGCTAGGGGTAACAACCCATACCAATTAGTATGCTGTGAATTGACATATGTTCTGAGATAAGCTTCAAGATCCTGATTGGTTCTCTCCATCTGCCAGTTAGTCTGGGGGTGATAACCAGAGGACAAAGAAACAGTGGTTCCAAGTTATTTGCAGAAGCTTCTCCAAAAGGTGGAAATAAATTGAGGTCCTCTGTCAGAGATGATATTTACGGGTACACCATGGAGGCGTACCATGTGTAACAGAAAAAGAGTGGACAATTCTTGGGCTGTAGGTAACTTAGGTAAAGGTACAAAATGTGCAAGTTTGGAGAACCGATCCACCACAACCCAGATGACTGTATGATGGTCAGAAGGAGGGAGGTCTACAACAAAATCCATGGCTATGTGTGTCCATGGTTGTTTAGGTATGGACAATGGTTGAAGTAGGCCATGAGGTAGGAAAAGGGGGGTCTTATTAACAGTACAAGTCTGACAAGCCTTGACATAATCCTGAGAGTCTGACTTTATGGTAGGCCACCACATGTGTTGGGAAAGAAGTTTAAAGGTTCTTGTCAAACCAGGATAGCACAGGAGAGCGAAGGTTTGGCGGCACATAAAGAATCTCAGAAGCCGCAGGGGCTTCAGAAGGTTTTCTTGACTGGGCACATTGCAGTCTTTGAAGAAGAGAGGTGTTTAACTGAGCAACCACACAGGAGGGAGGTATGATGTGTTCGATAGGAGCTTCAGAAGAGTCGTTAGACTGAGGAAACTGATGGGAAAGGGCATCAGACTTTTTATTCTTGGTCCCAGAAAGAAAAGAGACTTTAAAGTTAAAACGGAAAAAGAAGGGGGCGGAGCCAACTGCCAAAGTGGAGAGACGTGTATTGAGGGAGCTCCCGGTCTCAATATAGCTTTTTAGGGATATTTTACTAAATTGCATAATACTCATATGCTATCTCCTGAATCCCTATCTGAAGCTCGCTCTAGAAAAGATTTTGGTGATCCTGGGAGCACTCGTTCAGTCCGTTTTGTACCCTAAGGTCGTCAACAAAGCCACGAGGGACCGCAAATACTGGAAACCGGTGTGCAGTATTTAACGATTGTGAGGTTTTTGTAAAACTTTTCCCTCAATATAGAAAACAGGTTGCAGCCATCAGAGCAATCTTTCCAAGACACAGACCAGCGATCTCCTGTGACAACTATGGAACCTATCATGTCCTGGGTAACTAAACTTGGTGATCTTCTGGATGCATACCAAACTGACTTAGTTGTATCCCTACAAGAAGCATTTACCACACCTATTGGAGACACCGCAGCTGGTACCCTATACATAAATGTTGTATATGTGCCTACAAGGGGCTACGCTGATTTAAATGCTCAGCAACAGGCACCTACACTTTCCTGCAGCATGCCAGTCAAAGGAATTGTAGATTCCAATTTGCTAGAAAGCGAAATTGCACACGAGACCGCTTCATATGTAAGCACCTATAAGGTGGTAAAGGGAGACAATACCGACCACACTGACTCTGAGAGTAGTTGGAATCTGTTGGCTGCAAAGTTTCTACAATGGACTAGCGGCAACGCAGATAAAATCAAAAATATGGCTGCCATCAATAAGCAACTTCAGCTTTGGTCTCCTGGGTGTTGGACACCTTATATGCTGTCCAAAGAATAACATCACATTGTGGTATACTTTTGTGGATCTACAATGAGACTTGTGGAGCATATGGCTGGCATCTGAGGCTAGTGAGCCTGAAAGATACATTCTTCTGGGAAACTATTAGTAACTATTTAACCAGGCAACCGCAATGGTTTAAGATATTAACTGAATTCTGTCAAGCTGGAATTGGGTAGGAAAGATTGCATTGCTCAGGATCCTTTCAGTCCTCAGCTAGAATCCGGATCTGGACATACATTCTATCCTAAATGATCAACCGACAGTTGAACTATTTGCTACAGAAAAAACTTGGTTAATTTTATATGTGTGATGAAGATATATATTGTCTATTATGTTTTATAGATATGTTTTAGACTGGAAGTTTGCATACAAGAATATACATTGTGGTCAATTTATCTATACTGAACCAAGTAATAGGGGTACTGGGGAGATATTACTGTTTATTTCTGTGTTTTTTTTAATAAGACAGAGGCTGATTATTCCCCCAAGCTTGACTAACTAGAATATGATATCTTCTAGATATTACCCAAGATATTTACCCAAATGTATCTAACGGCAGGCTATGGATTAAAAATAAAATATGCTGTGATAAAATGTAGATACCAACTGCGACCACTAGAGGGGAGTCAAGGATTAGTTACAGTTTGGTATGTGCAGCAGACATACGTGATCTTGTAGCTTGATCTACTTAATTGCCCCTGTCTATTTCAAGATTCCCAGCCTTTTGATTTTAGTTCTGCTATACACAAACACATTATATGTATTTAGATTTAGCTCTCAGGATAGTATATGATCAGCATTGCTTAAAGTGTCAGTAAACTTTAAAAATAATGTTATATAATTCTGCACATAGTGCAGAATTATATAACATTATATTAGCCAAACATTATAAAACATAATTGTACCCTATTCATTTTTTAAAAAAAAACGCTGTTTTACAGACCCGCTCTCTGTACTCTGCTGAGCGGGTCTGTTATATTTACTCAGCGCATCGGGCCAGCTGTATAGTCACAGCCCGGCCCGACCGCGCCATAAGACTAAGTGCAGCTCGCTCCTGCTCTGTCTGACAGTGCTTAGTGCTATGGCGCGGTCGGGCCGGGCTGTGACTATACAGCTGGCCCGATGCGCTGAGTAAATATAACAGACCCGCTCAGCAGAGTACAGAGAGCGGGTCTGTAAAACAGCGGTTTTTTAAAAAAAATTAATAGTTTACAATTATGTTTTATAATGTTTGGCTATTATAATGTGCAGAATTATATAACATTATTTTTAAGGTTTACTGTCCCTTTAAGTACTTTGAACCAGCATATAACATATATTATATTGTATATCATACCTAGTTTGATACATTATCCCAGCTATAATAATTTAAATAAGTTACCTTACACTTAAAAAAACTGGTACACCTGATTACTGTCCTAATCTCTAAAGCTACTAGTTTACTATAAGCATTGTCTCATATAATTTGTCTACATATCTGTGCTTTCACATTTAGATAGAGGGGGCCGTAATATCTTACTGGTTAAAACGTAATACGATAGTTACCAGCAATTATCAGCCAAAGGTGAGAACTCTGTTTTCTGTTGTGGGGTATAGGGCCCGTACCCTTAAAACAGATTTATAATCTACAGGATTACCTCAAGTATATATCATTTCTCAAGTAACCCATATAGTTGTATTTATGTTTTGAAGATTCTACATTTGTGGTTAGGCGTAGATTAATCCTTAATTAGGTAAACTGTGTACATTTCCTTATAGCTAAGGATATATCTAATTCCAGCATATATTTATTTCAGTAGTCCCCCTACTGTACTATTCCTCTCTCAAGTTTATATATTAGACATCATTCTAGTATGTTATTTTGACAAGGAAAGTTTTCACAAGTTCTTATGTTACTCAAAAATAGAATGTGTTTAAGCCTAGACTCTATTTATGTTCTAACCTAATGGTACATATCTGTGTTCTATGCACTATATTTTCGTCCTTATCTTACGCGGTTATTTTACCTCTAACAGTACTATTTCACCAACCTACTCTACCCCCATAGATACTGCTTACCAGGTAAGCATAGGAAAAAGCATCCCTTGGAAACCCTGTTTTATTATTCATGTTCTCCTCTGAAATCCCTCTCAGTGCAAAGTATCATATTAGGGGTCCATGAGAGGCCCGGTCCACTATTTAGGGATAACATTCCACTTATTGTTTATTATAGTTGAAGGAGATATGCAAATATATAGATTGTCTTAAAAAATATTATAAAATGAGGTACTATATTATATGTTTAAGTTCTGCATACAGACTATTTTATCTTGAGACAGTCCTACACTTATAGATATTACATTGTCCTACAATAACTCTTTTGGATTGTTATTTCTTGTAACACTTCTGTTATTTCATAATATTTATATATTTTGAGGCATGCTAAGTTTGACAACTGTAATGTATTGTAATATCTGTACTCCTTCTTTAGTCGAGAGAAGGCATCCACAGCTACTGGACGCCAATTTTTACAGTCTTTGGTTCGTTTAGTCAGCTCAGTGAGTGGAGCTACATTCTTGGAGAAATTCTTATAAACTTGCGATAATAGTTGGAAAGCCCAAGAATCTCTGTAACTCCTTCAATGTGGTGGGCTGAGGCCATTCTAGAACTGCTGTTAGTTTAGTGGGATCCATGGCGAAACCTTCTTTGGAGATGACATATCCAAAGAATTGAATCCGGACTTGATCAAATTCACACTTCTCCAACTTGGCTACCAGTGAATTGTCTCTGAGACGAAGAAGCACCTGTTTCACATGCTCATGATGCTCTTCCAGGGTGGAGGAGAATATGAGGATGTCATCCAAATAGACAATTACAGTACGATTAAGGAGGTCACGGAAGACATTGACAAATGCCTAAAAGACAGCAGGGGCATTGCACAGCCCAAAAGGCATTACGAGGTACTCGTAAAGCCCTGATCTCCTGTTGAATGCAGTTTTCAATTCATGTCCCGGAAAGATGGGAATGAGATTGCACGCCCCACGAAGGTCTAAATTTGTAAAATAGCTAGCATTTTGGAGTGAGTCATATAATTCACTGATCAAGGGAATAGGATAACGATTCTTGATCGTTATGTTGTTTAGGGCTCTGTAGTCGATACAGGGTCTCAGACCACCATCCTTTTTACTGACAACAAAGATCCCAACCCCGGCAGGATAGGAAGAAGGGTGAATGAAGCCTTTAGCTATATTCTCTTGGATATATTCTTCCATGGCTTTGGTTTAAACTTTGGACAGTGGATAAGTCCTTCCTTTAGGGAGTGGGGCTCCAGAAAAGAGGTCAATTTTGCAGTCGTAAGGGCGGTGAGGTGGTAGCACATCAACTGATTTATTTTCAAAGACATCCAGAAAGTCTGCATATACTGAGGGAAGGACAATAAATATTAAAGATACAACACTCTAGGTTGACTCTCTTTATGCTATTCCCTATATAGTTAACAGTCCTCCAATCCTGTAAACCAAAAGTACAAAAATAAAAATAAAATAAGGACAGCGCTAGAAAAGCAGAAAGAGATCTCCTATACAAATAATAAAAATTAGTATTTCAGTGGTAAAGAGTATAATACTAAAAGTAATATAAGAAATGTTGATATGAAATGTAATGAAATATTTATTTAAAACAGAATCAATGGTTAAAATAAAAAATATACAGTAAGATAACTATGGTAAATAGATGTTGCATCAAGATTGAATGATAAAATATTGCTAGTGCAATATAGCTAGTGCAATATAGCTAGTGCAATATAGCTAGTACAATAAGGTAAGATATAAAACATATAAAGCTTTAAAACATATGAAGCGCTACTAACATAAAATAAATAAACAAGTATAGGTAACTTAAAAGTAGATTAGGTTACCGGGCATATATCTCACCAATAAAACTTCAAAAAGGTTCACAAAAAGTATATTGCGTGTTCCAGGTGAAATCTTAAGTGGACAATGTGTCTCTACACAGGGATCTAGAATACAATGTGGTACCTTTTTAGTCCAGTCATTTTCCTATAAGCGTCTGTGATAGAGTATACAGACGGTGATTTCAAATCACAAGTGTGGCTTTGGGCCAAAATATAGGCGATGTGGAATTATTAGCTCCGGGTGGTTTGTAACTCCGATGTGTGGGAAAAAGAGAGGTATCTGTCCGCTTTAGGATATTTAGATAATTTATAGAAATTTCCATAAGCGTTATAGATTGTACACTCCAAAGGTCCGTGGAGTGTTATGCACCTGTTTAGGACTCGTTCTGTCAGAGTATCCAAACTTTTGTGGTAGATTCTGGGATAGGGATTATACATACAGAGAACACTCGTATCTCACAAAGTGACTCAATGTACCTGTCCTACTGCCAGTTTCTTTAGGGGTATAAATGGTTCAAGTTAACAGATCGAGTATTATGCACCTATTCAGGAGCCGTTCTGTCAGAGTGTCCAAGATTTATTGGTAGATTCTGGGACAGGGATTATACATACAGAGAACACTTGTGTATCACAAAGTGACTCAATGCAAATATCCTACTACCAGTTATTTAGGAGTATAAGTGGTTTAGGAGTATAAGTAGTTCAAATGAGCAGATCTACGCGTTTCAGCCATACCAGCCTTTATCAAGACGCTCACTTTTGCAACAGTCTGGATTTAAATACGGTTTGGAATTCTCCCATTGGTTGTGCTTGTGTTTAAAACAGACCAATCTTAGAGCTGTATCACTCCGGACGATCCAGGATCTCCTCCTCTCCCGGTATAGGAAAAGGGGATGGGTAGGGGTCAGGGTACTGTATTAGTAAGGTAACTTTATGTTCTCTTTTAACAGATAATCAAGGCAGCAGACCCTCTCAGTGCTCAATTGTGGCACAGAATTTGTGATAACCTGTAAGTGTGGCCTGCAGTATTTAGGCCGTACTTGCAGAAAGGTTCACACCAGATGGAGCGAACATTTCAGGAACATTAAAAAGTGCTGTAATAAGCATAGTGTATCTAGACATAGCACTATGCAACATTGTGGCAGTAAGAATACCTTTAAAATAACACCATTGAAAAGTATCCCTCGCTCTGTAGGCTACAACAGGTACACACGTTTACGCCAGAGGGAAACATATTGAATTTATTGTTTCCAGTCTCTGTTTCCCTCTGGCTTAAACAAAGTGATTGACCTGGCAGCATTTTAAATATTTTACTGTTTATGGATTGGTAATTGAGATAGAGGGGAGGGTATCTTAAGACCCTATTAACTCTCTTGACTTTGTTACCTATGTCAATCTTTCCATCCCCAAGCCTGAGTTGTTCAATAATATTAGAGGAACTTGAATTAGCATTAGGTATATGAGCACATTGGCTAGTATTTATGGACATTTGGTCTTCGTTAGGGGTTTATGAGGATACATATATATCCAAAGGAGTCATGATATCCCCTGTTTATAATACTGTTATACATGGTGTCCCCGATATCAGCATATTTATTAATATATATGGGGGCACAATATTTAAGTAGTAATATCTTCAAATGGTATGGGTTCAATAATCTTTTTTCTCACTCACTATCATATGATTCATATACCCCTTTTTTCATTTTTTATTCAATTAGATTCGCTATTTGATCCACTTTAGTTAGAATTATTAGATTCTTATGTTCACATTATCTATACACTATAATACACACTTAGCATTATCTTTCATTTACACAATAATCCGGTTTTAGGACATAGGATTAATTATAATACACTGAATGCATTACATATTAGTATTTCGTTAGGGGCTTATATTGCATCTTATATTATATTCTATATATTCATATATATTCATATTATATTCTAGTATACTTGTTTAGACCACTTTTAATTTTAATTATTTTATGGATTGTTTCACTTTATATTCTCACATAATACACATAAAACACTGGATTGAATGACATCACTGAATGTCAGATATTTATCAAATATCATTCATAATAGAGATAATATTGGGTGTTAGTATTTGAATATGGCTCCCATACACTCATACACATAAGACCATATAGATCCGTGCTTAGATAGAGCGCATCGTAGCACAGGCAATAGCTTTCTAAAGCTTCCCTTATAGGGCTGTAACGTGATTGGTCAGCAATAATCACGTGACATGGTGATGTGTACGGAAATATCACAAATACCGTACAGAACCGTCCAAGTACAGTGGTGAAGTACAATCTTACCCCAAATCGCTCATTATATGTACTGACACCAAAAGGTTTACACATCCATGAACGAGCTGACAAGGAGGTAACTAAGTTACGATCATGCCAAGGAGCTCCGGTAAAGTTTTATTAACTTTTCAAACAAAATATGTAATAGAAATAAACGATCAATCTTTTTATATAGAGACATCCTACTAAAATTAAGGTAAGAGGGGCAACCAAACTGTTTAGACCCACATGTATGGAGGGATTATTACAATTCAAATGGTTTTTGGATTTTGGGTAAGAAACCATTAATAGGCTATTAAGATGTATGTGGATGTTTTATATATATATATATATATATATATATATATATATATATATATATATATATATACACATGTATATTTATTCTCATACAAGATGTATCATTTTTACATGTGTATTTATTCTCATACAAGATGTATTATTTGTTTGGGAAAGAGGAAGTTGTGTTTGACACATTAGGAAGACAGGAACAAATCATGAAGGTTCAATTGTTTCATTACTAACACATGTGTACTCAATACAGCCACAATGGGCTGTGTGTTTGTTTGTTTGTTCATTGGTTCTAAAATTATTTAAATAGCATTGAACTGTGTAAGGTACTAGATGCCTGATGAAACGGCTGCCATAGCCGAGAAACGCGTTGCAGATAGGGGGTAACACTTGGACACCCCTATTTTTGCTCACTGCTTTTGTTTTTAATGTGTTGTTTTTAATAAACCATTTTTAAACCTAAGCATAGTACTAGCACCTTTTGTCTTCCTATTGGAGTGCCATACGTATGGGAGCTTGGTATACTGGTTTCCTGCCTGGGATCCTGTGGACACTGCAACATCTAGAGAGAGGGTGAGCTGATACACCCAAAGATATCAGTCTGCCACTACTAGCACATTGGTGTGCTATTGCCAAATTTGAGTACCCTTTTGGCTCTGGATTTCATGTATGATTCTGTCTCAGGAGCAGACTGATCAGCCGGGCAAATAGGTCCTGGACCAAGGGCCCAGCATGTGGGGGGCCAACAAATGGCATCTCCATGGCTCCTGATATGCTGCTTAAGCTGGGGCTGACAGCTACCCTATCAGTAACTAAGCAGTTAAGTGTGGGTTTAGTGAGGGCCCTAGACACAGAGTGGGGGCCTTGTGTATGGATGTGGGATTTGTTGATCAGGGGGCCATAGAGTGTGTGTGGGTCCTGTTGGGGGTCTGTTGCTGTGAGGGCCATGGAGTGTGGGGTCTGGCTATGGAGGTTGGGGACCCTGTCTCTTTGTCTTAACATTGGGGGGTCCTGGTGGACGCAGGGCAGGGAGGCTACCATGTTCATTTTCATAAATTTGAATACATTTGGATCAGTGCGAGACAGTGGGGGCCCTTCTCTAATTTTTACCCGGGGGCCCTGATTGGTTTCAGTCAGCTCCTGTTCTATCTTTTGGATGATCTACACATGAGGCGCCCCTCTGTTTTGTGTTTCCATTCACTATATCACTTTGTTAATAAGATTTGTCTTAACCTATTACTTTTAAACTTGTGAACATAGATCACTTCCTGTAGTCTTCCTATAGACATACTATATAAGTAGTGCACTTATTAGTTAGATAGTAATTGTTACTTTATTAGTTAGTCATTGTTCATTGGATGGATTTGTGATATCAGTCTGTATGGCATCATATATTTAAAAAAAGTCCTTTTAGTATGATAGCGGTTGTTATTATTATTTATATTGTGGTTCCAATCCTATCTTTTTAAATCCTTATGGTCTGGCAAAGTGTACTCAAAGAAAAAGAAAACACAGTGCAATATTATATTATAGTGCAATATTGTAATACATATAATTAATTTAAATCACATAAGCCAAATGTGTACTCAATCAAACTTGAGCTATTCAAGCTGAAGTATAATTGGCAATCCTGATATATTAGTTGTCAGGCTCATCTCCCCCACAATATCTGGAAAGTCTTCTTCCTTTAAGTATAAATGCGACTTAAAGGAAAAAAGGAAACATAAAGTAATCATGTACACCCAAACTGTAAAAAAGAAAGTAAAAAACTATCACTAAGCTCCTTTGTGTATGTAGACCCAATATAGGCTACCAGGTAAAGTCAAATCTACAGGAACTTTCCAGTTGAAAGTTACAAATATTTACCTAAATACATTAACATCATTAAAATAGATTTCAGAATATATAGACACTTAGGGTCACTATTGATACTTATGTAGAAAAACTATGTATAACAACTCTAACTAGAGGATATTAATGGATTGGTTCACTATAAAAACCTCTCTGCAAACATCAGATGCTGGTCCTTTTACACAGTACGCCCCTCACTGTTCTGATTAACATCCAATGAGATCAAACTTTGAATACATATAAGGAGAATGAGGAGAAGCACTCATTGAATACCCTTAAGAAAATCACAAGGAGTGGCCACATTGGGTTGATTGTGGTTAGTGACATCACAATCGATAAGGATCTAAAGAGACAGGATTGGAACCACATATCCTTTTGTCACATTTATTTCAATTAATTTTTTTGGTGTGTGATTTGTGTTACAATATTTTGTTTTGTGATCATCATAATAGTCTTTATCACTGTGGCACTTTAAGAGTTGTTATTACTCCTTCTCTGCCTCCTTATTAATATGCCCTACAAGGACATTTATTACGACCCACTCTTTATTGGCATGCAGTGGGAGTTTTTTCTTTGTGGGATTGGCCCAATTGCATCAGAAACAAGGGGAGTGCCACATAGGTTGTTCATCCAATCAAGTCAGGGGGTGGCAGCTAGTTGATTATAGAAGAAGCACATTTTTTATAGAGGATTATATGGATTTATTTTGTGATCCACATAAGATTTGTAAGGTTAGATGTTGGCAGACTGGTTTTGCTAGTAATTTTAAGTTAACAATAATTTTCATTCTTCTGAATTTGGTTATTGTATATCTCTGAAAGTTTGTTTATAGATAGTGTGGGACTGCTGGGCACCTAGAGTTGATAAGGGTGGTATTTGTATATTTCTGGCAGAGATTGTGATTGGTGTTTTAAAGGACCGCTAAATACAGTAGAACTGCATAAGTAACAAGTGCATAATAAAAAGACAAACAATAGCACTTAATCTTAATTAAAAAGAAGCAGCAGATATTTTCTGACAAATGTGTATTTTTCCCCATTTGCCAGCACCCTTAATCATGTGACAGCCAACAGCCAATCACAGACTAGTATACGTATACACTGTGAATTTGTGCACATGCTCAGTAGGAGCTGGTACCTCAGAAAATAACCTGTGCATATTGATTATTATGTAAGATTGCACGTTTTAGTTATATGCCTGATGCATATGCTTATTAAACAAATCACCTTTCAGAGTCCGAGTGCTATTATTGAAGAACTTGTTTCAGGGAAGATAGTGATTGTCACTCTTGTGACATTTCTTGTTACCCATTAGCTGTAAGAGACAGCGATTGTTCTGGTTACCAAACCCTGACAAAGTTCCTGTGATGAGGCATAAAATGTGTATAAAAATGATATTCCTGTTGACCACTAGAGTGTATATAGTGCAGCATAAATAAAAGTAACATTAAAAAATGTTATTACCTGAGCTTCCAGTGGAATTTGGCAATTACAGGAGAACCTGTAACACTTCGTACTGTTTCTGAGCAAGATTTGGAGAGCTTCCCCTTAGAAGTTTGTGCGTCGTCGGGTATTATATTTATATATTAATATAATATTATTGTTGGACTTTAAGTGTTCCATTAACTCTCTTCATAGTAAGTGAAATAGTTTGAATGAAAATGAAATGGCGTCCCCTGACCGCGTGACCTAATGGGTGAGGCAACTAACTTCTGATCATAAGAATAAGGGTTTGAGTCTCAATGATCATTTTGTTCTGCATTGCTGCTAATGAGACACTTAAATAATTTAGTAGACTTTCAATAATGTAGTTACTAGAACAAAAGTCAGTTATAGCAATTCTTTATAAAATAAACTCTGTGAAGATAAAATAATCCTCATGATGATCTGCGCTAAACGTGTTATAATAAACATTTATCCTTAATGGAACAATAATTATCATTTGTTCTCTAGAGAATACATTTTGATAGGACTTGTGGGACTTCCAGTGGAAGCCATTAAATAATCTTGTATATATCTCCTTTTAGTTCCCATCCAGCTTAGCTATCTTCAGTATTATATTAAGGGAGATATAATGATTAATTTACTTTTCATTCTGTTGTATTCCTCTGTGGGGAAGAGTTGAAGGCAGGTCCTGGGTTCATTGCTATGATGTAGGTCTCAATGGTGGGGCAACAATGCATATTACATAATTTTAAACCCCTCCCTCTCTTTGTTGAAAGACAATATCCATTTAAGGGACAGTAAACACCTTGAGATATTTATATAAAATGTTTAGTTTTGTGCTATGTGCTCCCTCTTCATGTAATTTAGCTCTGCAAATTGTGGATTTTCTAATATTCTGATGAGTTATCAAGGCTAACCCTGCTACATACCCCCCTAATTGTTTATATGCTGTATCGTATGCACATGTTAGCAATGGGTGTGGCTGAAACACCTGAACTCACTAATTAGTAGGGATGCCCACATACATGTGGTCACATAGAAACATAGATTGTAAAGGCAGATAAGAGCCATAGGCCCAGCAAGTCAGCCAATATTTCCTGAAAATATAAACGTATCTAGTTCGCAGGATAGCCTTATGCTTATGTCAGGCATTCTTAAAGTCCCCCACAGTGTTTTCATTACCACCCCTTGTGAAAGTTTATTACATGAATCAATCACCCTTTCTGTAAAGAAGTGCTTCTGCAAACTACTCCTGAATCTTAGACTTGTGAACTATTATTATTTATAATTGCTTATAATTATTGTTTTTGTATCATTACATTATAAATTATGTCATGTTTTTCTCTTTATTTACTGTAGGTTTTGGTATATATTTATTCTTGTAAAGTATTTATAATACATTTTGAGACCATACCAGGAGGGTTTGGTGTGTTAATCTATTTCCTCTTTATTAATAATCATATCGTTGATGTACCTAACTTTCCAGACTTTTGGATATTTTATTTATATCCACTTTCTTTGGGTATTTTTATTACCTAAACTTTGAGTATTTTTAGTAGCTGAATTCCTCTGATAACCATAGATCTTCCCCCTGAACTATTTAAGTTTACGTTTTATAAGGAATGTGCTAGATTACAAGTTTTTGCACTAACGTTACCGCATGCACAAGTTTAAAGTAAACATGCGATTAGCGCAACTGAAATCATCACATAAAGGATTAGGGATAAATAAAAATTTCCACCAAACACAACTTAAAAATATTAAAATAAAGTGTTACACTCATATATACACTATATATATCCCTAACATCGCCGACACCTACCTTCATTTATTAAACCCCTAATCTGCCACCCCCAATGTCGCCGCAATTATATTAAAGGTATTAACCCCTAAACCTAAGTCTAAACCTAACCCTAACCCCCCCTAAGTTAAATATAATTTAAAATAATCTAAATAAAATTACTACAATTAAATAAATTAATCCTATTTAAAACTAAATACTTACCTATAAAATAAACCCTAAGCTACCTACAATATAACTAATAGTTACATTGTAGCTAGCTTAGGGTTTATATTTATTTTACAGGCAACTTTGTATTTATTTTAACTAGGTACAATAATTATTATTAAATAGTTATTATCTATTTAATAACTACCTAGTTAAAATAAAGACAAATTTACCTGTAAAATAAATCCTAACCTAAGTTACAATTACACCTAACACTACACTATCATTAAATAAATTACCTAAACTACCTACAATTAATTACAATTAAATAAAATAAACTAAAGTACGAAAAACAACAAACACTAAATTACAGAAAATAAAAAAATAATTACAATTTTTTTTTAACTAATTACACCTACTCTAACCCCCCTAATAAAATAAAAAAGCCCCCCAAAATAATAAAATTCCCTACCCTATACTAAATTACAAATAACCCTTAAAAGGGCCTTTTGCGGGGCATTGCCCCAAAGTAATCAACATTAAAACCCACCACCAACCCTACTCTAAAACCCACCCAATCCCCCCTTAAAAAAACTAACACTAACCCCTTGAAGATCTCCCTACCTTGAGCCGTCTTCACCTAGCCGGGCACAAGTGGACCTCCAGAGGGGCAGAAGTCTTCATCCGATCCAGGCAGAAGAGGTCCTCCAAACAGCAGAAGTCTTCATCCAGGCGGCATCTTCTATCTTCATCCATCCAGAGCGGAGCGGGTCCATCTTCAATCCAACTGATGCGGAGCCATCCTCTTCAAACGAAGTCCAAGTGAAGAATGAAGGTTCCTTTAAATGACGTCATCCAAGATGGCGTCCCTTGAATTCGGATTGGCTGATAGGATTCTATCAGCCAATCGGAATTAAGGTAGGAAAAATCCTATTGGCTGATTGGATCAGCCAATAGGATTGAGCTCGCATTCTATTGGCTGATTGGAACAGCCAATAGAATGTGAGCTCAATCCTATTGGCTGATTGGATCAGCCAATAGGATTGAACTTTAATCCTATTGGCTGATTGGATCAGCCAATAGGATTTTTCCTACCTTAATTCTGATTGGCTGATAGAATCCTATCAGCCAATTGGAAATTCAAGGGACGCCATCTTGGATGACGTCATTTAAAGGAACCTTCATTCTTCGCTTGGACTTCGTTTGAAGAGGATGGCTCTGCGTCGGCTGGATTGAAGATGGACCCGCTCCGCTCCGGATGGATGAAGATAGAAGATGCCATCTGGATGAAGACTTCTGCCGCTTGGAGGACCTCTTCTGCCCGGATCGGATGAAAACTTCTGCCCCTCTGGAGGTCCACTTGTGCCCGGCTGGGTGAAGACGGCTCAAGGTAGGGAGATTTTCAAGGGGGTAGTGTTAGGTTTTTTAAGGGGGGATTGGGTGGGTTTTAGAGTAGGGTTGGGTGTGTGGGCGGTGGGTTTTAATGTTGGGGGGTATTGTATTTTTTTTTTACAGGTAAAAGAGCTGATTACTTTGGGGCAATGCCCCGCAAAAGGCCCTTTTAAGGGCTATTTGTAATTTAGTATAGGGTAGGGAATTTTATTATTTTGGGGGGCTTTTTTATTTTATTAGGGGGATTAGAGTAGGTGTAATTAGTTTACAAAAATTGTAATGATTTATTTTCTGTAATTTAGTGTTTGTTGTTTTTCGTACTTTAGTTTATTTAATTTAATTGTAATTAATTGTAGGTAATTTAGTAAATAAGTTTAATGATAGTGTAGTGTTAGGTGTAATTGTAACTTAGGTTAGGATTTATTTTACAGGTAAATTTGTACTTATTTTAACTAGGTAGCTATTAAATAGTTAATAACTATTTAATAACTATTGTACCTAGTTAAAATAAATACAAAGTTGTAAAATAAAAATAAACCCTAAGCTAGATACAATGTAACTATTAGTTATATTGTAGCTAGCTTAGGGTTTATTTTACAGGTAAGTATTTAGTTTTAAATAGGAATAATTTATTTAATTGTAGTTATTTTATTTAGATTTATTTAAATTAAATTTAAGTTAGGGGGTGTTAGGGTTAGACTTAGGTTTAGGGGTTAATAACTTTATTATAGTGGCGGCGACGTTGGTTAATAAGTGTAGTTAGGTTGCGGCGACATGGGGGGGCAGATTAGGGGTTAAGAAATATAATGTAGGATTCGGCGATGTTGGGGGCAGAAGATTAGGGGTTCATAGGGATAATGTAGGTGGCGGCGGTGTCCGGGGCGGCAGAGTAGGGGTTAATAATTATAATGTAGGTGGCAACGATGTCGGGGACGGCAGATTAGGGGTTAATAAGTGTAAGATTAGGGGTGTTTAGACTTGGGGTTCATGTTAGGGTGTTAGGTGTAAACGTAAAATTCCTTTCCCCATAGGAATCAATGGGGCTGCGTTCGAAGCTGAACGCTGCTTTTTTGCAGGTGTTAGGTTTTTTTTCAGCTGGCTCAGCCCCATTGTTTCCTATGGGCAAATCGTGCACAAGCACGTTTAGCCATCTTACCGCTACCGTAAGCAACGCTGGTATTGAGGTGAGATGTGGAGCTAAATTTTGCTCTACGTTCACCTTTTTGCGGCTAACGCCGGGTTGAAAAAAACCTGTAATACCAGCGTAGGTAGCGTTAAAAAAAAAGGCTAGTTAGCAATGCACCCGTTACCGCAAAACTCGTAATCTAGGCGTATGCTTCTATGTTTTTAAAAAGAGAGCATTTTGTGAATACTTTGGGTTGTGTGTTAAGAAATGTGTTATGTCTATATGTGGTTATGGGCAGTGTCATTTTCAGAATATATGATTTATGCCTGCTAGTATACGAATAAGATGTGTTTGTGAAAGGTTTATGTGTAGTGAAATTATGTAATGTGTTGGTTCTGCTTTGTATATTGTTTTCTGGAACATTTTTTCAGAGATAGGTTCTTTGTGTAAAAAAATATGCACTTTGTACTGATCAGATTTTGAACTTATACAGTTATATTATGATTTGTACGTCCTTTGGATGATCTCTATGCTGAGTGTTCTGTTTTATTATGTGCTATTTTGCTATCTTCAGTTGTTAGTATAATTAAGATGGCCTCTCACACTGAAGTAGTTCTGTTTACTGACAGATCTGCTACATATGCAGTGCTGAGATACAGGACAGTTTCACATACTGTTTGTGTCAAAGGCATTTTTTGTATCTTTTAACATGACATCTGTTTATTCAAATGACCCATAGGAGAATGGGGGGCCCATTTATCAAAGGGCTTGCGGACCTGATCCGACACTGCGGATCAGGTCCGCAAGACCTCGCTAAATGCGGAGAGCAATACGCTCTCCACATTTAACATTGCACCAGCAGCTCACAAGAGCTGCTGGTGCAACGCCGCCCCCTGCTGACTCGCGGCCAATCGGCCGCCAGCAGGGAGCTGTCAATCAACCCGATCGTATTCGATCGGGTTGATTTCCGGCGGTTCCTGTCCGCCTGCTCAGAGCAGGCGGACAGGGTTATGAAGCAGCGGTCTTTAGACCGCTGCTTCATAACTTGTGTTTCTGGCGAGTCTGAAGACTCGCCAGAAACACGGCCCTTCAAGCTCCATACGGAGCTTGATAAATGGGCCTGTAAGACTCATGTATAAAACAAGGGTCTTCCCAAATATCTCTTAAACCATGACAGAAGCCTAACAGTTTGCTGTAATTCCCTTTAATTTATTGCTATATATTGTTCCCATGGCACATGAAATGTCTTGTGAACAAAAGAAGGGAGACTTAAAGGGACACTTAAAAGGGACACTAAACCCAGAAAAAAAGTGATCTGCAATTGCCATTTCAATATATTTTACATTGGTTTGTAATTTGCATTGCGTTTCTTACTTTTACCGTTTTTGAGAAATCCGATTCTGAAAATACATTGAATTCCGAACCCACCACAGGCAATAACTTTGCATCCTCCAATTGTGAGCGATAACCCAGGTTATCAAAATGGTAAATTCTAGCCGCTATGCGCATGCGCAATATTCACTACTCATCATACTATACGTCACTCAAACCTGCAGACCCGCTTTATCTAGATCAGACAGAGCTGATGACCACGCTGAAGATAGCAGGTAATAAAGGAGCGCTGCGCTGCAAGAATCTCCCTAACAATAACAAGCATAAAATCTATATTTGTTTAAATATGGCAATAATTAGTGAATGGATATGGGCATACGCGGGTCGACAGATAGAAATGCACATGCTCATTTGGACGGCATTGCCAGTTAATGAGATGCACAAATTCTAAATACTATTGTAAAGTTAGTTGGATCATGCACGGCCCATTTGAGGATTGGCTGATATGAGGTCATCGTAGAAAATAAAAATTAATTTTCTAATGTTCAGAAACTTCGTTTGACTGTAAAAGTTGGTATGTGATGAAATATTAATGTGTAGTATATGAAATTAATGGTAAGTTGATGCAAATAAAACTAAAGTTTTGGAATCCTTTAAAGGGACAGTACACTGTAAAATTGTTTTTCCATTAATGTATTTTAAATGACTTGTTATACCAACTGCAGAGTATAAAATATTTGAGAAATTCCATTTTCATGCTTATTTGTGTATATGAAGTAGCTGATGTTGTGCTTTGAAACCACAGCCTATTACAATGGATTGAACTTAAAGGTGATATCAGATCTCATTATGTTCTAAGTTTATGTACACATACTCGCTTCCTTATCTTTTATTTGGCTGGAACACCAAAGCTCAATACATAGAGAGAAAAATGGAAAATTATCATTTTATTACTTAACTATCCTGCATCACATTGAGAGTGTAATCTCTTCTGCTGGCTGTGTATACTTAGGCTATTCAATAGCCTATACTCCAGTATTAATTTGTTCAGTATAGGTGGCAATACCACAGGCTAAATCAGCTATTTCAAATGCTGAAATAGGAGTAAAGGAGCTACTTGTAACCAATTTAATACACTCTAGCAAGTTAAAAGGATCATTGGGAATAATTTAAAGAGGAGAAAAATTTTGGGTGAACTGTCCCTTTAAGTCAAAATAAACTTTTATGTCTCAGAAAGAGCATGTAGTTTTAAGATACTTTTCAACTTGCTTCCATTATTAAATTTTGCACAGTCTTTTTATAGTCACACTTTCTGGGGAACAAGATCCTACTGAGCATGTGCACAAGCTCACAGGGTATATGTATACTAGTCTATAATTGGCTGATGTCTGTCACATGGTACAAGGACCGGAAAATGGGGGTGGGTGGGAATTAATTTGTCAGAAAAAAAATCTACTGCTTATTTGAAATTCAGAGTAAGTGCTATTGTATTGTCTTTTTATGATGTACGTGTTAATTATGTAATTATATTGCACTGAGGGTCCTTTAATTGAATAACTTGATTTGTATTTGCAGAACAGGACCATGGGATTTTATCTCTAAAAACAAATTAACATTTGTGAGTATTTTATATATAGACAATGCTGTACTGCTGACAGAGAGAGAGCTTCACGGTGCACTCCTTGGAAGTTGGATACAAGATACAAGGAAAATCATTCTGAAATAAATATTTATTTTCTGCCACAGTGGAAAAGACCACATCAAATATCTTTTCTAAGAAACACTGCAGTAAATGTTGCCGAAATTAACCCTTGGATATCAAAGTGTAAATTAGTAGGAAGCACAAATTAACCATGTAAAGAAATGACTGATCAGTGAGGCTTATGTATAGCATACTAGCTCATAGAGATGCTATAGACATCAGAGCTATCATATCCCCTGAATGCATTTTTAAACTCTATTGGTCTGATTTATCAAATGTCGGACAGACATGATTCACTGTATTATATTATCATATAATAATAATAATATGCCATGAATTGATCACACAGTTATTGGGCCGTATACTAAGGTTATTTTATTATGCTTATTGGTTTGCATGAAGTAAGTTTTCCTCACACTCTGATTCTGTTGCTTGTGCTACACCTATTTTGGTGATGGAGGGCGTGTGAAACCTACCTGAGGATTTCACCAGTTTCTTGGTGATTTTCAGGAGGTGAGGAGAACTGAGGGGAGACCTCCTTTGGCTTTTGAGGCTGCTGTGCAGGGGGCAGAATGAACAGCTTTTTATTGGCCGTAGCACCCTATGACATAAAATTTGAGAATAGATGGGAGGACAGGAAAGAAGAGCGGCATCCAACTTTTTTGGTAAAACTAATGATCTTATCAAGTGAATATATGAAGCCGTTTTAGACTAAGTAAATGATTTGCTGAACATGTGCTATGTTTAGTTGTCATTTAAACTTACTAGCATAAAAGGCAGTTCTGCATGAAATTAATTCTGTCATTCAGTAGACAAACAAATCTGAATTACACATTTATTCAAATAAACTCATGTTTTACCATTTCACAATTACAAATGTTTCTATACATGTTGTTACTGACTGGAATATTTTTATTACAGATACAATTATAATGTTTTTACAGAAGCAAATATGGTGCCTTGATTATATACCTACGGTACACATGCATTAAAGTTAATCATCATCAACGGACCACGTGTCCTAATGGTAAAACCATTTATCTTCTGATGAGAAGATTGACTATTCAACATTCCTTGGGGTGTGATTATTTTGTTTCTCGTGCCTGCTGCTCTAGTAATATTTATTATCAATTTTAAATATTTTCAGGAATGTCAGAACAAATGAAAAACAATATCTAATGAGTAAGTTATTTAATAAATGAGGGTTTACATTATGTTTTTACTAATTTTCCTGTTTATTAATAGCAGCAATAATACATTCACAAAATCCCCATCCCCATCCAATAGAGCCAGCTATGCTAAAAATTCATTTCCAGCCATAAAGGAACTTGTAGACCACACAGGAACAAGATTTTTAATTAATTTCTAATGATCTGGAATAGTCTTGAATTTGAAAATTCATACAAAATACTAATAAATTGGAAATGGACCCAAAGTACAGCTTGTGGACCACATCCAGAAAGACATCAGTAATTTATTATCATAATATTAGGGGCACCATTCTCTATAGCTGACATAGAGTGAAATATTACGCTGGCCATCACATAGGTAAACCATACTCCATTCTTGAGTGGAGTGCGAGTGGAGAGCGGCCTCCCATAGAACATAATGAAGTGCTCTGGTTTAAATAAGACAGGGAACACTGAATACCAGTAATAGCATTTTTATAAAGCACATACAAATCAAATGATGTGGGTTTCAGAGTTTTTGCATTCTCTTCTAGTTTGTATACTTTTTCTGTTGGGGCAATAAAGACATTATGGGCTAGATTACAAGTGGAGCTCTAATTTATTGCCCCCCACAATTTATTGTAGTGTGCTTTGAATAAAAAAATGTCAATTTTTTTTTTTTATTAATAACTGCAGGAGGCAGATTTAAGAGGTTAAAAGTGTTGGGTGTGAGGTGTTTGAAAAAAAAAAACGGCATTGAAAAGTACCTTTACTTTGCGGTCTGTGTGTTCCCTGTTACTATATATGTATACTGTAGGCTTTATATTCATATACATATATATTTATATTTGCTGCGCCTGTTATTAAGCCGTTTCTCACGGCATGAGAATAAAGCTCCCATTGGAGCCTATGAAAGCGCACTCTTGTGAGTGGAATGCTTCCGTGCACGCATTCGCATTGCACTTCACTTATAATACCAGCGCACGCAGAAGCGATATTTTGCACTCAACTTGTAATCTGGCCCTATGTATTTTGAGACAAACTCGCCAGTTCTTATTTGGCAACATAAAACAGTGAGACCTGTTGAGAAAATACACTTAGAAGATACATTGAAACCTGAGAGAAAACTTCAGACAAGGAACATTCCTGTCCAGCCTCCCCACCAAGGCTGTGAGACTCATTTTACAATAGAAATGCAATGAATTTAACTTCATATTTTGAATATACGTTTTATGTTAAACACCATATATTATTTTTTTTTACCTAATTTGTTGGATAATTTAAATTTGCATTTTGCTCTGTACTTTTAATACATTTTTTAATGCATATTAGTAACACCATTTTAATTCCCATTAGATATACCGTTATTATGGTAAAATTTGCCTTTAGAGAATCCCACGTATGACCTCATAGCACTGAGGGATCTTAATAATATTATTTAATTTCCTATGTATTTTTTAAGTATAAATGTGATTATAATCTAATTTCATATTGAGGTGTTATCTTTAGCATATGTGTAAGTATAATATAATGTGGCCCCTGGCCAGTCCCTCAGTTGCTGATTGGCCCTCCATACAAAAAGTCTGGGCACCCCTACTATAAATAGAACTATATAACCTATTTCACTTTCTTTGCTGTTCCAACAAAGATTAGGTACCTCCTCCTACCAAGGCAGCAACTGTATTTATGTGTTTTACCATAATCAGTATTTTATTATATATTTTTTCAATGCTCCATGTTTGGTTTTGTATCATATGCTCTTCATAATAATAATATTTGGTACCAATTCTTATGAGCTTTGCCTTTTTCTCTCACACCATTTCCAACAATTGTATTATTAATTCAGTCATTTGCTGCCCTCTTGTGTATAGTTTTATGTTCACATAATATACCATCAAAACTGACCTTTTTTTTTCTTGTGTTTTTTTTTCTTTCCTTCCTAAAAATATATTTTACTTTATAAGGGGGTATTTTATTATATTAAAGTTCTGTTTAACATAATATCTATTCATTCATAACAATTTTTCCAGAGTAATTAATAGTACAAACAGTGTAGTCCAAAGAATAAGGAAATTACAACTCATATTTTGCAAACCCTCATTCTTGTTATAGCCTGATATCAGAAAGTGTAGTTCATGTGACAGAGTTTAAATAGGTTGCTTATATAATTAATCATTTTAAATGTTAAGGGGTTTGCAGAAATGAAAGAAAAACTTTAAAAACATTGAAGAAACCTGATAGGCTGGAAGGAATGCATCTTTATTACAGACTTTTCTCTGGGATGTACAGATTTATTTTTCATGTTTCTGACTTATAATTTGGCAGTTTTTCCA
The DNA here is from genome assembly GCF_027579735.1 of Bombina bombina. Taxonomy (NCBI): domain Eukaryota; kingdom Metazoa; phylum Chordata; class Amphibia; order Anura; family Bombinatoridae; genus Bombina; species Bombina bombina. The sequence goes on from NC_069504.1 coordinate 519,463,494, forward strand.
GTATTCAGTATTTAATTATTGCTTTACCCAGAGTATTTGTAATGGTCTCCAACATTCTAGTCACTGTTTTGCTCTGTAAGTGTTGATTTCCTGTATTGCCTCTTGTTTTCTAAAAAATGCAAAAAAACAAAAACAACAAAACTGTACTTCATGTGAACCATTAATAATTTGCCTAGGTAAATGACTAATTGTATTCTAAGGGGCCGATTTACCAAGCTCCGTATGGAGCTTGATGCCCCTGCTTCTGCGCAAGCCTTCAGACCGCTGCTCCATAACCTGTTCTGAGGCCGTGGACTGAGATCAACCCGATCGAATAAGATCGGGTTGATTGACACCCCCTGCCAGCAGCCGATTGGACGTGAATCTGCAGGGGGCGTCATTGCACCAGCTCCGCTCGCACTATGATCAATCTTCCCCTATGTGTTTAACCCCCACAGCTGTACAACTAGCAATGCTGATAATGGCTCAATATCGATGATGATAACATGATATATTCAAATGAATGATAGCACGTGATTTTTTCACTATAATAGCCCTTTAACTTTGACCCCTTCTAATAAATCCAGACATAGGGGTAGATTTATCATAGTGAATCATGTCCGCCCTGCATCGCTAAATGCTGACAGCATATGCTGTCGGCATTTAACATTGCACAAGCAGTTGCTTGTGCAATGCCGCCCCCTGCAGATTCACGACCAATCGGCCGCTAGCAGGGGGTGTCAATCAACCCGATCGTAGTACTGCTGCTTCTTAATTCCTGTTTCCGGCGAACCTGCAGGCTAGTGCAGAAACTGATGTATTCAGGGACATTCGGCCCTTAATAAATCAGCCCCTAAGGGTCTAATGACTAAAAACTCGCCGGTAGGTATAGAATTCATGCAAACTATTTGGGGGCATTTTCTGAGCATTATATTGTGATATATGTATCTGTCCTTCACACACAGAACCCTGCATAGTAAGATAAACAGCTCTCAAACTAAAATTTGCCTTTATAAAATTCTCTGAGGAACCTCTCAGTACTGACAAAACTTCTTAGATTATCTCACCAGAGCGGAGGGCTTTAGATCACCAGGCCCTAGAGTGTGCATAGGCTGCTAAGTTAAAAAAACTATAAGGTATATTTAAAAGGTATGGGCCAGCAAGCAATGGCTGGCAAAATGTAAGATAGTACAAGAGCTCTTTTGCGCAATCCCTTCCTCTTGAGCAATTGTAGGGGATGTCTGCACAGTCTTCTGTGATTTTCATCTGAGAGATTAGAAAGCAGTGGTCTTATGCCTGTTGCTTCTTAAAAAAAAAAGTCCCGGATCTTAGAAATTTCCTATTGATTCAAACAATAGTTCACTACAAAGGTTTTGAAAAAAGAGCAAAATTACCAATACATTGTACAACATTATATTTTTAAATAGAATAACAAAATAAAAGAAAAAAACAAACAACAAATCATATACTTGCATTAGGTATGCATAACAAATTATTATGTCTATTCTCAACATTATATTAAAGAGGGAAATCTCTTAAAACAAGGACAATATGGATAACAATTTACCTATTTATTGTAATGGCTTTATACATCGTCTAAAAAATAGGTATTTAACCAATCTACTGACCTTGTGAGATAGCATTGTGTGAATTATGGAATGGATCAATAATTTTACTCTGGAAATACCCGGGGCAAGGATTTAATAAACTCACCCCATTTCCTTAAAAAAGTTTTTCTTCTGAAAGAATAAGAAGATCATACTGATCCAGATTCAATTGTAGTCTCATACCTTTAATACAATCTTCCATTCTCAGGGGAGATTTAGAATTCCAACACTTTAAAGTAAGGTTCCAGCCAAGTAATATTACTGTATTAATTAAGTCTCACCTAGATTCCGAGTTTTGCGTTAGAGGCTATGCGCTGCTAACGAGCAGTTTATGCTCACCGCTCACTTACAGACAGCACTGGTATTACGGGTTTTTACAACCCAGACAAGAAGTGAGAGTTGAGCAAAATTTTGCTCCTTACCGCACTCGAATACCAGCACTGCTTATGTTAGCGGTGAGCTGGTGTAACGTGCTCATGCACGATTTCCCCATAGGAATCAACAGGGAGAGCCGGCTGAAAAAAAGTCTAACACCTGCCAAAAAGCAGCATAAAGCTCCCTAACGCAGCCCCATTGATTCCTATGGGGAAATAAAAGTTATGTCTACACCTAACACCCTAACATGAACCCCAAGTCTAAACACCCCTAATCTTACACTTATTAACCCCTAATCTGCTGCCCCGACATCGCAGACACCTACATTATAATTATTAACCCCTGATCTGCCGCTCCGGACACCGCCGCCACCTACATTATACTTATGAACCCCTAATCTGCTGCCCCCAACATCGCCGACACCTACATTATATTTATTAACCCCTAATCTACCACCCCCAATGTCGCCGCCACTTACCTACACTTATTAACCCCTAATCTGCTGCCCCCAACGTTGCCGCCACTATAATTAACATATTAACCCCTAAACCGCTGCACTCCCGCCTCGCAAACATTAGTTAAATATTATTAACCCCTAATCTGCCGGCCCTAACATGGACACCACCTACCTACATTTATTAACCCCTAATCAGCCGCCCCCAACGTCGCCACCACTATATTAAAGTTATTAACCCCTAAACCTAAGTCTAACCCTAAACCTAACACCCCCTAACTTAAATATAATTAAAAGAAATCTAAATAAAATTACTATAATTAACTAAATTATTCCTATTTAAAACTAAATACTTACCTGTAAAATAAACCCTAAGCTAGCTACAATATAACTAATAGTTACATTGTATCTAGCTTAGGGTTTATTTTTATTTTACAGGCAAGTTTGTGTTTATTTTAACTAGGTAGAATAGTTATTAAATAGTTATTAACTATTTAATAACTACCTAGCTAAAATAAATACAAAGTTACCTGTAAAAAAAATATAACCTAAGTTACAATTACACCTAACACTACACTATAATTAAATTCATTCCCTAAATTAAATACAATTAAATAAAATTATCTAAAGTACAAAAAACCCCCCACTAAATTACAGAAAATAATAAACAAATTACAAGATTTTTAAACTAATTACACCTAATCTAATCCCCCTAACAAAATAAAAAAGCCCCCCCAAAATAAAAAAAGCCCTACCCTACACTAAATTACAAATAGCCCTTAAAAGGGACTTTTGCGAGGCATTGCCCCAAAGTAATCAGCTCTTTTACCTGTAAAAAAAATTACAAATCCCCCCCAACATTAAAAACCACCACCCACACAACCAACCCTACTCTAAAACCCACCCAATAGCCCCTTAAAAAAACCTAACACTGGGGGGCGTGTCCAAGCAGCGTTCCTGACAGGACGCATCTACTATAAGCTCTGAAGGAATTCTCTATAATCCGCCGATTTAGGGGCTATTAACAACTTTAACACCTAGTCATCTTATTATATAAGAGCCACTGAAGCAGCGGTGATCATAACATATCAGTGGTTTTGTTGTTTCCATGATATCGGAGCTTTAGTTTGGACGAGCAAGACCTAGGGCGGCGGCCTGCTTATAGGTAGCGACCCTCCCCGGCTCCTCCGGGTAACCAGTGCAGGCAGAAGGTTTCTGCCCTACTGACTTTTATTTTCCTAACAACACATTGAGATACAAGAAGCTACTTATCTGTGGATGCATATAAACCCTCCTTCCGAACACATAGCAACACAAGTATACAGTTCCTAATTTCAGCATGGACAAGATGGCCGCTATGGGACAGACAATAGCGCACGAAAACCTACCAGCACGATGGTGTAAGTTTGAAACACTGTGCCAACAATTAATTGATAAGGCCCCGTTTGATAACCTTATGAAGCTCTTTACTCTTGCACCGGCCGGTAACGCTACAAAACCTGTCCCTGCTAAGATATGCAAACAAGAGGGTCCTCCGGTAGCCATCTCACCCTGCGAATCCCAGTGGGCCGGGTCAGCTGTGAAGTTGTCAGATGGCTCACGTTCAGCGGACCCGGAGCTAACATGCCCAACTAACTATGAGACCCTGGATCCACCCGGCAGTTCTATCTATCCTCAGTGGAAGAAAGCGCATACCTTGTTTGCGGTAGTTGGAGGAGGTGCCGGGAGAGCCCTGCAGGAGGCATCGGCCGAGCCGAAACTTCTATCCACATGGACAGCCATATTGGGCACCACTGATCCACAATGTCTGTTTCCAGATCCAGCCCAAGCAAAGCCGGACACTTTACAATTGCCAACAGACCCGGTGACTATGAATAGATCTTTTTTGCTTCTGCGGAAACATCCGCCTAATACCCTACTCAAAGACTCACATAATATCACTGGAATAATCCCAAATGGGTAAATGGTGACTGTTGGCATATTATAACACATGAAGATATCTTGCAAAATGTCGGTCCCTACCCTAGTTATTTTGTTATATATGTTTTGGTCACTTGTTTGTTAATAAGTTTGGGTTTATTGTAAGCTGTGATTAGCAACCTCTCCACACTGTTGGGCTCCACAAGACATCGTCTTATGATAACTGTACTGCAGTGCACCTATTAATATTATTGCGATGCTGCTTTTCGATCAATATCATAATAACACTCTGCTTGTCACAGTTCCTGTTGGGGATACGGGGGGTCCCTGGGGGAACATAATAGGCAATAACATCATACCCTAGGACAACACAGTATATACCCACAGATTGTTATGTCATACATTAGCTTGGTGGCCAGCGGCCGGGGCACCAGGTGAAGCAGGTTATAACTTGCATTTTATAATGTGCTGTGGGCTTTTATGTAAATAGAATTGGATGAAAGGCAGGTAGACTATAAAATGTAATATCATACTTTATTTGTGGACTACACATAACTCAAATGCGCTGCAGACAATAAGGTTGCTATTAAGTTTTAGTGCATCCATCACAATTTTAACTCCCAGACCTGGTACATAATGAGCAGCAATTTTCTCCTCATGATTGGGGTTATGTTATATTGTATAATGATAAGACATAGAATATGCTAACAATATTCTTTTCCAGATTGATGCAGGAGGGCCCAGTCCACGCCGCCTCTTTTTGAATACTTACCTCTTTGTGTGTGTTGCATTTTCTTATCTTTTTTCTCCTTTTTTTGTTTTCCTTTTAATTCTAAGTTTCTAGTATGACCCCCTGGACTTTTAATAAGCTAACAGTTAGGGTCCAAGAGTGACCTGTATTTGTGTGTTATGGGGTCAAAAAAAAGAAAGAAAAATTAGGACTTCTGTGCAATAGATGAATACTGTATAAATTTCTCTATATGACATGCTGTGCATTTGTTGTATGCTGCAATACTTCATATTTATGACATGTATAAACTTATCTTTCCTCAATAAAAAAATAAAATAAAAAAAAAAATAAAAAAAAAAAACCTAACACTAACCCCTTGAAGATCACCTTACCGGGTGAACTCTTCATCCAGTCCTCAATGAAGCCGGGAGAAGTCTTCATCCAAGTCGGGCGAAGTGGTCCTCCAGACGGGCAGAAGTCTTCATCCAGATGGCATCTTCTATCTTCATCCATCCGGCGCAGAGCCGGTCCATCTTCAAGACATCCGACGCGGAGCATCCTCTTCAGTCGACGGCTAACACAGAATGAAGGTACCTTTAAGTGATTTAAGTCATCCAAGATGATGTCCCTTCAATTCCGATTGGCTGATAGAATTCTATCAGCCAATCGGAATTAAGGTAGAAAAAATACTATTGGCTGATCCAATCAGCCAATAGGATTGAGCTCGCATTCTATTGGCTGATTGGATCAGCCAATAGGATTGAACTTCAATCCTATTGGCTGATTGCATCAGCCAATAGGATTTTTTCTACCTTAATTCCGATTGGCTGATAGAATTCTACCAGCCAATCGGAATTGAAGGGATGCCATCTTGGATGACGTCACTTAAAGGTACCTTCATTCTGTGTTAGCCGTCGATTGAAGAAGATGCTCCGCGTCGGATGTCTTGAAAATGGACCCGCTCCGCGCCGGATGGATGAAGATAGAAGATGCCGTCTGGATGAAGATTTCTGCCCGTCTGGAGGACCACTTCTCCCGGCTTGGATGAAGACTTCTCCTGGCTTCGTTGAGGACTTCGGCCTGGTTGGATGAAGACTTCTCCCGGTAAGGTGATCTTCAAGGGGTTAGTGTTAGGTTTTTTTAAGGGGTTATAGGGTGGGTTTTAGAGTAGGGTTGGTTGTGTGGGTGGTGGGTTTTATTGTGGGGGGGGGATTTTGTTTTTACAGGTAAAAGAGCTGATTACTTTGGGGCAATGCCCCAGCAAAAGGCCCTTTTAAGGGCTATTTGTAATTTAGTGTAGGGTAGGGCCTTTTTTATTTTGGGGGGGCTTTTTTATTTTGTTAGGTGGATTAGATTAGGTGTAATTAGTTGAAAAATATTGTAATTTGTTTATTATTTTCTGTAATTTAGTGTTTTTTTTGTACTTTAGATACCTTAATTTAATTGTATTTAATTGTTCTAAAATTAGTTAATTTATTTAATTATAGTGTAGTGTTAGGTGTAATTGTAACTTAGGTTAGGTTTTATTTTACAGGTACTTTTGTATTTATTTTAGCTAGGTAGTTATTAAATAGTTTATAACTATTTAGTAACTATTCTACCTAGTTAAAATAAATACAATCTTGCCTGTAAAATAAAAATAAACCCTAAGCTAGATACAATGTAACTATTAGTTATATTGTAGCTATCTTAGGGTTTATTTTATAGGTATTTAGTTTAAAATAGGAATAATTTAGTTAATGATAGGAATTTTATTTAGATTTATTTAAATTATATTTAAGTTAGGGGGGTTAGGGTTAGACTTAGATTTAGGGGTTAATAACTTTAGTATAGTGGCGGCGACGTTGGGGGCGGCAGATTAGGGGTTAATAAATGTAGGTAGGTGTCAGCGATGTTAGGGACAGCAGATTAGGAGTTAATAATATTTAACTAATGTTTGCGAGGCGAGAGTGCGGCGGTTTAGGGGTTAATATATTTATTATAGTGGCAGCGATGTCTGGTTTGGCAGATTATGGGTTAAAAATTTAATTTAGTGTTTGCGATGTGGGGGGGGTCTCGGTTTAGGGGTTTAAAGGTAGTTTATGGGTGTTAGTGTACTTTTTAGCACTTTAGTTAAGAGTCTTAACTACTGACTTTAAAATGCGGTACCAGGCTTGACAGGAGAGGGTCTACCGCTCACTTTTTGTCAGACTCGTAATACCGGCGCTATGCAAGTCCCATTGAAAAAAGAGGATACGCAATTTACGTATGTGGATTTGCGGTTTTTCCAAGTCTGGACAAAAAAGTGAGCGGTACACCTGTACCTACAAGACTCGTAATACCAGCGGGCGTTAAAAAGCAGCGTTAGGACCGGCTCGTAATCTAGCCGTCTGGGTGTCGCTATATAAGAAAACAAAAATGTTTTTACTCTTAAAACTTATTTTGTTTGGAAGAAATATATTAAACCAAACATTATCTTTAAGCCAGAATCCTTGAATTTTGGGGCACAATCAGAAACAATGCATTAAATCTGCCTTGGGAAAATAGCACCTATAACAATTACTCTCCTCACTAGTCCTCCATTTTGATAAACCACCACGTGAGATTCTTTCCAAGTTGCTGAGAAAATATTTAACATCATCTACCTCTAAATCAGGAAACTCTTTAAGCCATTTTTGATACAATTTGTATAAGTTATATTATTGACATTGCTTCATAATAAGGTTTTTATAACAAATAGAATTCAAGTGGTTGCCTAGTTTGTATAACTTAAAGGGACACTCAAGTCAAAATTAAACTTCATGATTCAGATAGAGCATGCAATTTTAAACACCTTTCCAATTTACTTCCATTAACAAAATGTGCCCAGTCTTTTTATATTTACACTTTTTGAGTCACCAACTCCTACTGAACATGTGCAAGAATTAACAGTATATACGTATATGCATTTATGATTGTCTGATGGCTGTCACATGATACAGGGGGAGAGGAAATAGACATAACTTTGCAATTTATTTAACAAAAATCTACTACTCATTTGAAGTTCAGACTAAGTGCTATTGCATTTTCTTATCATGTATTTGTTGATTATGAAAATCAACAGTGTTGACTGGTCCTTTAAAATACTGATCAATAATATATAAAGACGATTTTTTATGACAGTTACAATGAACATCCAATCAGTGTGTGTGTCATATGACACTCCTGAAGCCCAGCCCTTTCAAAGCCCTTAGGAAGCCTATGCAGATCATGGGTGGGATAACACTCTATGTCATAGCCCAGTGAAAAGAGGAGATGAAGGGGGACAGAGGAACAGAAGAGATCAAGGAGGATTCTAAATCTTTTATAATATATATAAAAACACTAATATGTTTTTCCTTGCAACATTCATAAAGTCTGAAATGTACCATCTCTTTAACTGTAAATAAGCATAAAACTCTTTAGATGAAAGAGAAAATGAAATGGATAAGTTCTCAAATGTTTTGACCGTTTAAATTTCAACCCTTTAAGCTGCCAATTACTATTAAGGATCATAGTCCAGACTCAAACTCAGGATTCCCTTTTATAGTCAACAAATTGGATACACGAACATTCATCTCTAATACTTTGGCTATCTTTTGCCATGCTAAAAATATGTTCTTAACTGTCACTCTCCCTAGTATCTCGTTAGGTAGACTCTTATAGGAGGAATGTAGGATTGCTTTCAAGGAGAATGGAAAAATGAATTTCTCCTCCATCTTGCAGAAAGTCACATAATCTTTCTCTGTTATACAAAATCATGTTATTGGATGCAATCATTAGCTATCTTAAAGAAGACATTTGAAGCGCTATCTTGTTTTTTTATTATCCAAAGTTTTACTTGACATGGGCCAACGCTTACATTAAGCAAATGCAAGAACAGAGCAGGGGTAAACCATCTTTAGTAATCTCACCTATACAGACTACACATTTAAAAACAACACAGAGGCAGTTGGGGGGTTTTACGCACTGGCTGGATGGTTGACATAGTCTGGGTCAGGAGCTGGGTCTGCTGATAAAAGTGCTGCAACAGTAACTGCATTTGTTGGTTCTGCTTTCGAACTTGCTGAGCCTGCTGCTGCAGAAATTCCTGCAGAAATGTTTCCATTTTTGTTTTTGTGCATGTTGCTCTATAAAATTCAAATACTCCTCTAATCCAACTTCTGACACCACTTGTGGCAGGACATAAATAGAGGGAAGTACTGTTACAGTTTTATTGATACCAAGAAAAAAATATAGTATGGAATATGGAATATTTAATTCTCAAGATTAACCCCTTAATGACCACAATGTACCCTGTATGTCACTGGTCGGTAAGGGTTTTTTCAGGACATAATAGCACAAGTCTAGCAAGAACACGCTATCAATGCCCTCCCTCCAGCAGGCTTTGTGGAATAGAGCAGTCTCAACGCTGGTGGCAAGACCTCGCTATAAAACAATCAAGTCCCAAAAAAAGGCCAGTGACATACAGGGTACATCGCTGGTCCTTAAGGGGTTAAAATCCCCAATGTTATTAGCAACCACTAAACAATGGACAAATTTAATTCAGCACACAAAGGATGATAATAAAGTACTAAAAATGTGTTGATAAGTGCAAAACAGCCAATGCTTTACGGTATTCCAAGATAATTTGGAAAAATTCTATTTATCTTCTTAAATGAAAAATAAAAGTGAACCACCAAATAAAGGAATACTTAAATTGTGAAAAGACGCAAATCCACATGGACTTGTGTCTTGTCACAATTTCAGTATTCCTTTATATGGTGATGTTTGGTGGTTAACTTTTATTTTTCATTTTGCACTTTGTTTGAATACTATATTATCAGATTTGTATCACTACCTTAATCCATATATTTTATTTATTATAATTTTATCTTCTAAAATGGGATTTCTACTAGCAAATGAGTATTTGTGATCGGGATCTTGCATACGAGCGATATTATGTTTATCGCAGATGTTTGCGCGTGTCGGAAGTAGCATGCAAAATACAAGTTAAAAGTAAACGAGCACAATTGAATTTAACGTGCATCAGGTTAGCGTGACCTCTGGTTAATTGTTACACTAGAATAAAAAGTGGAACAAAAAAATTAAAAATACATACAAAGGTACAGTTACACTTATAATAGCACCATCTAATAAAAAATATTATTTTAAAAATTGCAATAAAAAGTTATAAGGGCTCTCAAAAATATTAAGTCTCAAGTGTTAGAAATAAAACGCTGCAAATAACATAGAGATACATACATATACGTCTATATATATATATATATGTTTTTATGTGTGTACATATGTTTTATGTATTTAAATGTGTATATATGTATTCACAAATAGACATATATATATATAAGTTCATTGAAGCCATTTGCAATCAAGTAGCTTAAAACATGTAAAATCATTTTTATGTAATATTCATGTAGTGTTTAACTGCGTATTTACTGTAAGTATTTCACATTACAATGTTCTTCACATAGGGGAATATTTTCTATGTATTTTTAAATACATATCCCTATATATATATATATATATATATATATATATATATATATATATATATATATATATATATATATATATATATATATATATATATATATATATATATAGCTATGCTATATATAATTATATATGTATATATTTAAATCCATTGAAGTCTATGGGAGAATACGCTAATACAGTCGCAATATTCTAAATTCAGCATTTTGCGGTATCAGTTTAGCGCGCAAACAAAAATGTTTTACTTTCAACTTGTAATACGAGCAGTATCCAACGTGCACACAAACGATGCTGAAGGTAGTTAGCGCGTGAGTAGGAGCAATAAATAGCGCTCCACTTGTAATCTAGCCCACATTTTTTTCATCTGAAGCTAATATTAGTAAGTGCAATAATTTCCAGATTTTTTTTATTTTTTATTAATATGGTGATAGATAGATATAGATAGATGCATACATACATACATAAAGAAATAGATGGTGCAATAATGATTTGAACCAATAGATGGCAGAAATAATTCAATTATATCAAATTTTACCTGAAAAAAGGTAGTTTTACTTTGTCAGTGAACGTTTGCTGGAGCTGGTACATACTGGTGACCGTTACCACAGATTACATCAAACACTGAGGTCATTATTAATTTGGAGCTCTATAGACTTTCCATGAAGGTTGATGAGTTAATTTGCAATTTGATACTTTGTTACTGTTAATTTCATATACTTTTTGTTATACAAAATGTTCTGAAACAAAATTGTAGCTGATACTGCAAACTATTTTTTAAAGAGTTGAGCTGTGGTTAAAGGGACAGGAATACCTTTCCTGATTTGGATAGAACATACAATTTTAAACAACTTTTTATTTTACTTCTATTAACAAATTTGCTTCATTCTCTTGTCATCCTTTGCTGAAGGAGCAACATTGCACAACTGGCAACTACCAGAACACATCTATTTAGCTAATCACAAGAGACAAATGTGTGCAGGCACCAATCAGCACTTACCTCCCACTAGTGTATGATATGTGTGCATTCTTTTTTAACAAGGGATACTAAGAGAACAAAGCTAATGTCAAAATAGAAGTGAATTTAAAAGTGTCATAAAATTACATGCTTTGAGGCCTATTTATAAAGCCGTCAACTGTGCTGCATTCAACGGCACCAATACTCTCGCCTGACATCGCCTAACATCGCGGCCGCGGACCTGAATACGATCTCCAAATTTAACAAAAAAGCTGTCAAAAAGCCGCACACCAAGTACGAGGCGATGAGCAGCGGACTGTCATGAATTTTTCATGACAGAACAGACTCCATGTTGTTTTCTTGTTTTAAGCTTAACCAGGGCTCAGCTATTATTACATTGAATTTTGTTTTCCTCAGTCTTGCTGACTGAGAAGTTTCATATCAATATGTTTTTCATTATTCAAGGTGGTTTACTTGCTTAGACCCCAGCTAGTCGCTTATTTCTGTAAATAAGTGCAGTTTATAACCTTGATTGTAGTTTAGGAATGTTGGGGTAAATATAAATATAATAAGTGTTTTTCCAATATTTTTACCCTATATGCGAGAGCCATCTACTGTTAGAACAATAATATTTCATCTAATTAATTTTATGTTAATTAATGATTATAATATTATAATTAATGACTCCTCCTAGATGAGAGAATGGGAATATATAGGGTCTAGCCCAAGGGGTGGGGGTCGTTTTCCTGGGCTTTTGAACTGGTCACATAATTTATGGAGTTGGTAATTTGCTAATCAACTACATAGGTCCGAGATTATTGGATTATAACTGCTGAGACGAGTTTAGCCTATTGGGACAGACCTACGACCTGACAGTTTGATTCCTGTCTGAAAAAGGGGGAATTTATTTACTTTGGTGATGTATGAAAGAAAGTCACTTTAGATGTTAATATCATTAAGATTTAGATTTAACATTTATGTAAAATGCCTTTTCATATTTAATCAGGTAAATTAATTAATTGTTTTATAGCTTTGTGTTTTCTTTATAAAAATTCCTACCACCTGGTCTTATTTGTCGACAATAACACCGGGTGAATCAGGAATTAGGATAGATTATCATCTGACGGTTTGTCATAATTATTAATCTACCTGATTCTCTGCAATTACCTTAGAGGATTTATAATGAAACATTTGGTTCCTATTATCATGCCAATGTTTGTGTTATTTTGAAAATATGACTGAATCATCTTTATAGTTTAATCTCTGTATTATTCTGTTTTCATTGCTATTTGGAGTTATGTTATCGCGTTAGTGATTATTATAGAATGGTAGTTTATATCTCTGTAATATTTTGATTGCTTAAGTTTCTATTAAATGCTAATTATTAATAACAAAATACTTTAATAAAGCTAATTTTTGTTATTCATCTGGTGTCGGTATAATTAATAGACTGATAGCAACTAAAAGGATTCAGATTTGTTTATTACCTTTCATAACTTATAGAAAAATGTGTCATTTAAAATTGCACCATTTCACATAATATACTTTTATAGATAAAGGTAATATTCATAACAGGACTGTTGTTAACTAACAGTCATCGATCTCGCTGCTATTCGGCTTTTTCCCAGTTTTATTTTTACCCTGTCACTAAACACCACCACAATACTAAACTGTTTAACCCGTATCCCGCCACTCCCGGACCCCGCCGTAACTTTAATATAGTTATTAACCCCTAAACCGCCACTCCCGGAGCCCACCACAACTCTAATAAACTTATTAACCCCTATCCCGCCGCTCCCGGACCCCACGGCCACCTACATTATGTTCTTAACCCCTAATCTGCCACCCCCTACACTGCTGCCACTTACATTTTGTTATTATCCCCTAATCTGCCGCCCCCTACACTGCCGCCACCTACATTATGTTATTAACCCCTATCCCGCCGCTCACGGAGCCCACCGCAACTAATAAAGTTATGAACCCCCTAAACCGCCAGCCCCCCACATCGCCATAAACTAAATTAACCTATTAACCCCTAAACCTAACAACCCGCTAACTGTACATTAAATATTAACTCCTCCCTATCTTATAATAAATTTAAACTTACCTTTAGAATTAAATTAAACTATATTAAATTAATATTTAACCTACCCTAACTATTATACTAAAATTACATTAAACTATATTAAACAATTAATCTACCCTAACTGTTATACTAAATTACATTAAACTATATTAAACTAATAATTAATCTACCCTAACTATTATACTAAACTTACATTAAACTACAAATTAAATTAACTATATTATATATTTAAACACCTAACCCTACTCAAATAATTTAAATCTACACTAAAAAATTACTAAATTACAAAAAACTAACAACTAAGTTACAAAAAATAATAAACACTAAGTTACACAAAATAAAAAAGAAATTATCAAAGATTTAAACTAATTACACCTAATCTAAGAGCCCTATGAAAATAAAAAAGCCCCCCCAAAATAAAAAAAAAACCTAGCCTACAATAAATTACAAATATCCCTTAAAAGGGCCTTTTGCGCGGCATTGCCCCAAAGAAATCAGCTCTTTTACCTGTAAATAAAAAATACAAACAATCCCCCAACAGTAAAACCCACCACCCACACAACAAACCCCGCAAATTAAAACCTAACTAAAAAAACCTAAGCTACCCTTTGCCCTGAAAAGGGCATTGGTATGGGCATTGTCCTTAAAAGGGCATTTAGCTCTATTGCAGCCCAAAACCCTAATCTAAAAACAAAACCCACCCAATACACCCTTAAAAAATCCTAACACTAACCCCTGAAGATTCACTTACAGTTTTGAAGATCCGACATCCATCCTCCAAGAAGCCGGCAGAAGTCTTCATCCAAGCGGCCGAAGTCTTCATCCAAGCCCGCAGAAGTCTTCACCTAGACGGCATCTTCTATCTTCATCCATCCGGCGCGGAGCGGCTCCATCTTCAAGACATCCGACGCGGAGCATCCTCTTCTCACAACGTCTTCTTCCCGAATGAAGGTTCCTTTGTGGTTAAAGGGACGGGAATACCTTTCCTGATTTGGATAGAACATACAATTTTAAATAACTTTCCATTTTACTTCTATTAACAAATTTGCTTCATTCTCTTGTCATCTTTTGCTGAAGGAGCAGCATTGCACAACTGGCAACTACCAGAACACATCTATTTAGCCAATCAAGAGACAAATGTGTGCAGGCACCAATCAGCAACTAGCTCCCACTAGTGTATGATATGTGTGCATTCTTTTTTAACAAGGGATACCAAGAGAACAAAGCTAATTTCAAAATAGAAGTGAATTTAAAAGTGTCATAAAATTACATGCTTTGAGACCTATTTATCAAGCCGTCAACTGTACTGCATTCGACGGCACCAATACTCTCGCCTGACATCGCCTAACATCGCGGCCGCGGACCTGAATACGATCTCCAAATTTAACAAAAAAGCTGTCAAAAAGCCACACACCAAGTACGAGGCGATGAGCAGCAGACTGTTGTTAACTAACAGTCATCGATCTCGCTGCTATTCAGCTTTTTCCCAGCTTTATTTGTACCCTGTCACTAAACACCGCCACAATACTAAACTGTTTAACCCCTATCCAGCCACTCCCGGACCCCGCCGCAACTTTAATAAAGTTATTAACCCCTAAACCGCCACTCCCGGAGCCCGCGGCCTCCTACATTATGTTCTTAACCCCTAATCTGCCACCCCCTACACTGCTGCCACCTACATTATGTTATTAACCCCTAATCTGCCGCCCCCTACACCGCCGCCACCTACATTATGTTATTAACCCCTATCCCGCCGCTCACTGAGCCCACCGCAACTAAATAAAGTTATGAACCCCTAAACCGCCAGCCCCCCACATTGCCATAAACTAAATTAACCTATTAACCCCTAAACCTAACAACCCGCTAACTGTACATTAAATATTAACTCATCCCTATCTTATAATAAATTTAAACTTACCTTTAGAATTAAATTAAACTATATTAAATTAATATTTAACCTACCCTAACTGTTATACTAAATTACATTAAACTATATTAAACTAATAATTAATCAGCTCTTTTACCTGATTTATTTTGTTTGTAAAAAAATACAAACAATCCCCCAACAGTAAAATCCACCACCCACACAACCCCCCCCCAAATAAAAACCTAACTAAAAAACCTAAGCTACCCATTGCCCTGAAAAGGGCATTGGTATGGGCATTGCCCTTAAAAGGGCATTTTGCTCTATTGCAGCCCAAAACCCTAATCTAAAAACAAAACAAACCCAATACACCCTTAAAAAATCCTAACACTAACCCCTGAAGATTCCCTTACAGTTTTGAAGATCCGACATCCATCCTCCAAGAAGCCGGCAGAAGTCTTCATCCAAGCGGCTGAAGTCTTCATCCAGGCCTGCAGAAGTCTTCACTCAGACGGCATCTTCTATCTTCATCCATCCGGCGTGGATCGGCTCCATCTTCAAGACATCCGACGCGGAGCATCCTCTTCTTACAACGTCTTCTTCCCGAATGAAGGTTCCTTTAAATGACGTCATCCAAGATGGCGTCCCTTAGATTCCAATTGGCTGATAGAATTCTATCATCCAATAGAATGCAAGCTCAATCCTATTGGCTGATTCTATCAGCCAATCGGAATCTAAGGGACGCCATCTTGGATGACGTCATTTAAAGGAACCTTCATTCGGGAAGAAGACGTCGTAAGAAGAGGATGCTCTGCATCGGATGTCTTGAAGATGGAGCCGCTCCGCGCAGAATGGATGAAGATAGAAGATGCCGTCTGGGTGAAGACTTCTGCGGACTTGGATGAACACTTCGGCCGCTTGGATGAAAACATCTGCCGCTTCTTGGAGGATGAATGTCGGATCTTCAAAACTGTAAGTGAATCTTCAGGGGTTAGTGTTAGGATTTTTTAAGGGTGAATTGGGTGGGTTTTATTTTTAGATTAGGGTTTTGGGCTGCAATAGAGCTAAATGCCCTTTTAAGGGCAATGCCCATACAAATGCCCTTTTCAGGGCAATGGGGAGCTAAGGTTTTTTTTAGTTAAGTTTTTATTTGGGGGAGTTGGTTGTGTGGGTGGTGGGTTTTACTGTTGGGGGATTGTTTGTATTTTTTATTTACAGGTAAAAGAGCTGATTTCTTTGGGGCAATGCCCCGCAAAAGGCCCTTTCAAGGGCTATTTGTAGTTTATTGCAGGCTAGGGTTTTTGTTTCATTTTGGGGGGCTTTTTTATTTTTATAGGGACCTTAGATTAGGTGTAATTAGTTTAAATCTTTGGTAATTTTTATTTTTATTTTGTGTAACTTAGTGTTTATTTTTTTTTTTTGTAACTTAGTGTTTGTTATTTTTTGTAACTTAGTAATTTTTTAGTGTAGATTTAAATTATTTGAGTAGGGTTAGGTGTTTAAATATATAATATAGTTAATTTAATTTGTAGTTTAATGTAAGTTTAGCATAATAGTTAGGGTAGATTAATTATTAGTTTAATATAGTTTAATGTAATTTAGTATAACAGTTAGGGTAGATTAATTATTAGTTTAAGATAGTTTAATTTAAATCTAAAGGTAAGTTTAAATTTATTATAAGATAGGGATGAGTTAATATTTAATATAAAGTTAGCGGGTTGTTAGGTTTAAGGGTTTATAGTTTAATTTAGCTTATGGCGATGTGAGGGGCTTGCGGTTTAGGGGTTAATAGGTTTAGTAAGTGCTAGTGATGTGGGAGGCCAGGGGTTTAGGGGTTAATACATTTATTTAGTTGCGGTGGGCTCCGGGAGCGGCGGAATAGGGGTTAATAACTTTATGTAGGTGGCGGCGGCGGTGTCGGGGCGGCAGATTAGGGGTTAATAAGTATAATGTAGGTGCCGGCGGTGTCGGGGGTGGCAGAATAGGGGTTAATAAGTATAATGTAGGTGGCGGCGGTGGCGGGGGCGGCAGATTAGGGGTTAATAAGTATAATGTAGGTGGCGGCGATGTCGGCGCGGCAGATTAGGGGTGTTTAGACTCGGGGTATATGTTAGGGTGTTAGGTGTAAACATAACTTTTATTCTCCCATAGGAATCAATGGGATATCGTGCAGCAGCGAACATAAGCTTTCGCTGCTTTCAGACTCCCATTGATTCCTATGGCATCCGCTGCCTCCAGGGCGGCGGATTAAAAAGCAGGTACGCTGGGCCGGAATAGTGGCGAGCGTACCTGGTAGAAATTTGATAACTAGCAAAAGTAGTCAGATAGTGCCGAATTTGCATTCGGAGCATCTGTAGTGACGTAAGCATCGATCTGTGTCGGACTGAGACCGGAGGATCGTATGTTACGTCACAGATTTCAACTTTTGCCGGTCTGTAGGGTTTGATAACCTAGGGGAATCAAGCTCGCCCCAATTACGCTGCGGAATTCCAGCATATTTGCAGTTTACGGCTTGATAAATTGGCCTCTTTGTCTGAATCATGCAAGTTTAACAAATAAAAAATACATTACAAAGTACAGTTATACTCACAATAACACTTTCTAATAAAAAATATTCAAAAAAATAAGCGCTCAAAGATATGAGATCTCAGGTGTTAGGGAAACCAAGCCGGCAAAGGACTTTAACATAGAGATACATACATATACATTGCTAAAGATGTATATGTATGTTTATATATATATGTATATATGTGTACATATGTATTTATATCTGAAAGGTATAGGACAAGACAGGCACCAGGGGCACACTTCGTGTAATACGTTCAAATAAATGACAAGTAATAGACAGTGGGAAAATCCACGCTCACCTGGTTAAACCTCAAGATATGAGGTATTTTCTGGCATTAGTGTTAGTATGCTCTCACTCCTCGCGGTCCTTCTGTAATTCCACTGTTCCTTGGGAGTTCCTGGGTCTCTGGAGTGTCCCCAGTGTGTCCTCAATTATAGGGACAATATGGAATATGGGGGTGGGAGAGAGTGTGTACTATTTTATCTGTATCAAAATATACACTACTAACACCATACAAGTAAAACCAGGTATTTTAATCACACAAATATATATACATATAAAACATTAACAATAACAGGCATAAAAGACCATTTCAGTCCGTAAATGACAAGAGGAAATTCCTTCCAGCAATAGGCTATAGAGCCGTAGTCAGACCGAGCAATTTGTTCCAGAAATCTGGACTGCAGGCTGGGCTGGGCTGGCTAATGTGCTCTAATATATAAGTATCCAGTTATGGAGCAATAAAGGACAGTAGTAGATCCGCTATATTCTCTTAAGATATACAGCAATCCAATCCTTATGCAGCTCCGTGTGAGTTAGTGTGCACTGCGTGCTGTACCGTTGCGTATGGCGGGGGGGCGGGGCCTAACGCGTTTCGTAACCAATGGGTTACTTCATCAGAGGTGTGGGCCGCCCCCCAACCTTGGTCTATATATGCGTCTGGCTGAGGTAGTTTAACCTCCTTGAAGCCCCTCTATCGCCATTTTGTTTGTGGGCAAATGAATTTTCTTTGTGGGCGAATAAATATTCCTTATCATCTTGCACATTTGAATCTATGTACACTATTTGAAAGTTTAACATAAATAACCTAACAATAGCACCAATATTTTGTTAAAACATAGCAGGTTATCTAAGCCTTAGAAGTCACAAGTTTTATCACATGCTTGTATCGAATAAATAACAGGATCAGTCTTGAACTGTGTGAAGCAGTTATTCATCTAATACAATTGATTACATTGGCTATTGTATTGCACTCACTAATAGCGATTTACTGACATGTAGGTTAGTGCAAAGTTAGTACAGTCTTAAATCTGACTAATACTATGTGATTATAAGATATAGAATAACCCTAAAACAACCTTTAAAAATCTTGTCCTTAAATAGATTTAAAAATATATTAAAACAATTTTTAAATTAATATTATTAATAATATATTTAATAATACATTTAATAATATATATATATTTTTAAATATATTTTTAAATCTATTTAAGGACAAGATTTTTAAAGGTTGTTTTAGGGTTATTCTATATCTTATAATCACATAGTATTAGTCAGATTTAAGACTGTACTAACTTTGCACTAACCTACATGTCAGTAAATCGCTATTAGTGAGTGCAATACAATAGCCAATGTAATCAATTGTATTAGATGAATAACTGCTTCACACAGTTCAAGACTGATCCTGTTATTTATTCGATACAAGCATGTGATAAAACTTGTGACTTCTAAGGCTTAGATAACCTGCTATGTTTTAACAAAATATTGGTGCTATTGTTAGGTTATTTATGTTAAACTTTCAAATAGTGTACATAGATTCAAATGTGCAAGATGATAAGGAATATTTATTCGCCCACAAAGAAAATTCATTTGCCCACAAACAAAATGGCGATAGAGGGGCTTCAAGGAGGTTAAACTACCTCAGCCAGACGCATATATAGACCAAGGTTGGTGGCCCACACCTCTGATGAAGTAACCCATTGGTTACGAAACGCGTTAGGCCCCGCCCCCCGCCATACGCAACGGTACAGCACGCAGTGCACACTAACTCACACGGAGCTGCATAAGGATTGGATTGCTGTATATCTTAAGAGAATATAGCGGATCTACTACTGTCCTTTATTGCTCCATAACTGGATACTTATATATTAGAGCACATTAGCCAGCCCAGCCTGCAGTCCAGATTGCTGGAACAAATTGCTCGGTCTGACTACGGCTCTATAGCCTATTGCTGGAAGGAATTTCCTCTTGTCATTTACGGACTGAAATGGTCTTTTATGCCTGTTATTGTTAATGTTTTATATGTATATATATTTGTGTGATTAAAATACCTGGTTTTACTTGTATGGTGTTAGTAGTGTATATTTTGATACAGATAAAATAGTACACACTCTCTCCCACCCCCATATTCCATATTGTCCCTATAATTGAGGACACACTGGTGACACTCCAGAGACCCAGGAACTCCCAAGGAACAGTGGAATTACAGAAGGACCGCGAGGAGTGAGAGCATACTAACACTAATGCCAGAAAATACCTCATATCTTGAGGTTTAACCAGGTGAGCGTGGATTTTCCCACTGTCTATTACTTGTCATTTATTTAAACGTATTACACGAAGTGTGCCCCTGGCGCCTGTCTTGTCCTATACCTTTCAGATTTTTTCAAGAGGAACCTCGCCCTGCGGGGGATCATTCTTCTTTCTAAAGACGAGCTGCCTAACAACTTACAGCACACTGGAACTAGCCCTGTGGATTTTAATGAACATTACATCTCCATATACTTACCACATCTGAACTATGAGACTGTTTGCTGCATAAACTGCAAGTGTCTAATATAAATACATATATATATATATATATATATATTCTAGGTAGTGGATGGGAATATATATTTAGACAAACAGCACACTCACACACTTCTAGCGCTGATTATTTTCTCTTTTCTAATATGTATTTATATGTGTATATTTGTATTTAAAGACATATATACACATATAAATACATATGTATACATATACAGACATATACAAGTGCATTAGAGCCATTTGCCATTAAGTAGATGAAAACATGTAAAATCATATTTATGCAATATTCATACGCCTAGATTTAGAGTTTTGCCGCCAAAGGGGTGTGTTAGCTACGCGTGCTTTTTTCTGGCCGCACCTTTTAAATACCGCTGGTATTTAGAGTTCACAGAATGGCTGCGTTAGGCTCCAAAAAAGGAGCGTAGAGCATATTTACCGCAACTTCAATTCTCGATACCAGCGGTGCTTACGGACGCGGTCAGCTTCAAAAACGTGCTCGTGCACGATTCCCCCATAGAAAACAATGGGGCTGTTTGAGCTGAAAAAAAACCTAACACCTGCAAAAAAACCGCGTTCAGCTCCTAACGCAGCCCCATTGTTTTCTATGGGGAAACACTTCCTACGTCTGCACCTAACACTCTAACATGTACCCCGAGCCTAAACACCCCTAACCTTACACTTATTAACCCCTAATCTGCCGCCCCCGCTATCGCTGACCCCTGCATATTATTTTTAACCCCTAATCTGCCGCTCCGTACACCCCCGCCACCTACATTATCCCTATGTACCCCTAATCTGCTGCCCTAACATCGCCGACCCCTATATTATATTTATTAACCCCTAATCTGCCGCCCCCAACGTCGCCTCCACCTAACTACACTTATTAACCCCTAATCTGCCGACCGGACCTGAGCGCTACTATAATAAATGTATTAACCCCTAATCCGCCTCACTCCTGCCTCAATAACCCTATAATAAATAGTATTAACCCCTAATCTTCCCCCCCTAACATTGCCGACACCTAACTTCAAGTATTAACCCCTAATCTGCCGATAGGAGCTCACCGCTACTCTAATACATTTATTAACCCCTAAAGCTAAGTCTAACTTTAACCCTAACACCCCCCTAAATTAAATATAATTTAAATCTAACGAAATAAATTAACTCTTATTAAATAAATTATTCCTATTTAAAGCTAAATACTTACCTGTAAAATAAACCCTAATATAGCTACAATATAAATTATAATTATATTGTAGCTATTTTAGGATTAATATTTATTTTACAGGTAACTTTGTAATTATTTTAACCAGGTACAATAGCTATTAAATAGTTAAGAACTATTTAATAGTTACCTAGTTAAAATAATAACAAAATTACCTGTAAAATAAATCCTAACCTAAGTTACAATTAAACCTAACACTACACTATCAATAAATAAATTAAATAAACTACCTACAATTATCTACAATTAAACCTAACACTACACTATCAATAAATACATTAAATACAATTCCTACAAATAAATACAATTAAATAAACTAACTAAAGTACAAAAAATAAAAAAGAACTAAGTAACAAAAAATAAAAAAATATTTACAAACATTAGAAAAAAATTACAACAATTTTAAACTAATTACACCTACTCTAAGCCCCCTAATAAAATAACAAAGACCCCCAAAATAAAAAAAATGCCCTACCCTATTCTAAATTACAAAAGTTCAAAGCTCTTTTACCTTACCAGCCCTTAAAAGGACCTTTTGTGGGGCATGCCCCAAAGAATTCAGCTCTTTTGCCTGTAAAAAAAACCATACAATACCCCCCCAACATTACAACCCACCACCCACATACCCCTAATCTAACCCAAACCCCCCTTAAATAAACCTAACACTAAGCCCCTGAAGATCTTCCTACCTTGTCTTCACCATGCCAGGTATCACCGATCGTTCCAGGCTCCGAAATCTTCATCCAAGCCCAAGCGGGGGCTAGACATCCATCATCCGGCGGCTGAAGAGGTCCAGAAGAGGCTCCAAAGTCTTCATCCTATCCGGGAAGAAGAGGCGATCCGGACCGGCAACCATCTTAATCCAAGCGGCATCTTCTATCTTCATCCGATGACGACCGGCTCCATCTTGAAGACCTCCACCGCGGACCCATCTTCTTCTTCCGACGACTTCCCGACGAATGACGGTTCCTTTAAGGGACGTCATCCAAGATGGCGTCCCTCAAATTCCGATTGGCTGATAGGATTCTATCAGCCAATCGGAATTAAGGTAGGAAAATTCTGATTGGCTGATGGAATCAGCCAATCAGAATCAAGTTCAATCTGATTGGCTGATTCAATCAGCCAATCAGATTGTGCTCGCATTCTATTGGCTGTTCCGATCAGCCAATAGAATGCAAGCTCAATCTGATTGGCTGATCGGATCAGCCAATCGGATTGAGCTTGATTCTGATTGGCTGATTCCATCAGCCAATCAGAATTTTCCTACCTTAATTCCGATTGGCTGATAGAATCCTATCAGCCAATCGGAATTCGAGGGACGCCATCTTGGATGACGTCCCTTAAAGGAACCGTCATTCGTCGGGAAGTCGTCGGAAGAAGAAGATGGGTCCGCGATGGAGGTCTTCAAGATGGAGCCGGTCGTCATCGGATGAAGATAGAAGATGCCGCTTGGATCAAGATGGTTGCCGGTTCGGATCGCCTCTTCTTCCCGGATAGGATGAAGACTTTGGAGCCTCTTCTGGACCTCTTCAGCCGCCGGATGATGGATGTCTAGCCCCCGCTTGGGCTTGGATGAAGATTTCAGAGCCTGAAACGATCGGTGATACCTGGCATGGTGAAGACAAGGTAGGAAGATCTTCAGGGGCTTAGTGTTAGGTTTATTTAAGGGGGGTTTGGGTTAGATTAGGGGTATGTGGGTGGTGGGTTGTAATGTTGGGGGGGGGTATTGTATGTTTTTTTTTTTACAGGCAAAAGAGCTGAATTCTTTGGGGCATGCCCCACAAAAGGTCCTTTTAAGGGCTGGTAAGGTAAAAGAGCTTTGAACTTTTGTAATTTAGAATAGAGTAGGGCATTTTTTTATTTTGGGGGTCTTTGTTATTTTATTAGGGGGCTTAGAGTAGGTGTAATTAGTTTAAAATTGTTGTAATTTTTTTCTAATGTTTGTAAATATTTTTTTATTTTTTGTAACTTAGTTCTTTTTTATTTTTTGTACTTTAGTTAGTTTGTTTAATTGTATTTATTTGTAGGAATTGTATTTAATTTATTTATTGATAGTGTAGTGTTAGGGTTAATTGTAGATAATTGTAGGTAGTTTATTTAATTTATTTATTGATAGTGTAGTGTTAGGTTTAATTGTAACTTAGGTTAGGATTTATTTTACAGGTAATTTTGTAATTATTTTAGCTATTAAATAGTTCTTAACTATTTAATAGCTATTGTACCTGGTTAAAATAAATACAAACTTACCTGTAAAATAAATATAAATCCTAAAATAGCTATAATATAATTATAATTTATATTGTAGCTATATTAGGGTTTATTTTACAGGTAAGTATTTAGCTTTAAATAGGAATAAGTTATTTAATAAGAGTTAATTTATTTCGTTAGATAAAAATTATATTTAACTTAGGGGGGTGTTAGTGTTAGGGTTAGACTTAGCTTTAGGGGTTAATCCATTTATTACAGTAGCGGCGAGATTCGGTCGGCAGATTAGGGGTTAATAATTGAAGTTAGGTGTCGGCGATGTTAGGGAGGGCAGATTAGGGGTTAATACTATTTATTATAGGGTTATTAAGACGGGAGTGAGGCGGATTAGGGGTTAATAACTTTATTATAGTAGCGGTGCGGTCCGCTCGGCAGATTAGGGGTTAATAAGTGTAGGCAGGTGGAGGCGACGTTGAGGGGGGCAGATTAGGGGTTAATAAATATAATATAGGGGTCGGCGGTGTTAGGGGCAGCAGATTAGGGGTACATAAGGATAACGTAGGTGGCGGCGCTTTGCGGTCGGCAGATTAGGGGTTAATTATTGTAGGTAGCTGGCAGCGACGTTGTGGGGGGCAGGTTAGGGGTTAATAAATATAATATAGGGGTCGGCGGTGTTAGGGGCAGCAGATTAGGGGTACATAAGTATAACGTAGGTGGCGGTCGGCAGATTAGGGGTTAAAAAAATTTAATCGAGTGGCGGCGATGTGGGGGGACTTCGGTTTAGGGGTACATATGTAGTTTATGGGTGTTAGTGTACTTTAGAGCACAGTAGTTAAGAGCTTTATAAACCGGCGTTAGCCCAGAAAGCTCTTAACTACTGACTATTTTCTGCGGCTGGAGTTTTGTCGTCAGATTTCTAACACTCACTTCAGCCACGACTCTAAATACCGGCGTTAGGAAGATCCCATTGAAAAGATAGGATACGCAAATGACGTAAGGGGATCTGCGGTATGGAAAAGTTGCGGCTGGAAAGTGAGCGTTAGACCCTTTCCTGACTGACTCCAAATACCGGCGGTAGCCCAAAACCAGCGTTAGGAGCCTCTAACGCTGGTTTTCACGGCTACCGCCCAACTCTAAATCTAGGCCATATTTAATAAAGTTTTTAACTATGTATTTACTGTAAATATTTCACATTCCAATGTTCTGCAAATTTCAGAATATGTTGTATATATTTTTAAAGAGATACTTATATATATATATATATATATATATATATATGTATGTATACTGTATATTTATACCGATATATAATCATGTATACAGTATATGAGTGTAGATATACATTGTACCAAAATACCATCACATATATGTAGAAATATGTATTTATGAATAAATAGAATATAATCAGTTATGTAAAGAACATTGGAATATGAAATATTGAAATTTTCATGTTGGGTTAGCGCAAATGAGAATATGTGTTCGGGTTTGTGCGGGAGTGGGGTGTTAGGGTTTTTTTCTCTTTTTTTTCTGTTGACTTATATGGGGGAGTACGTGAACATGCACACAAGGTTCTATGTTTGTCTTTTTGCGCTAGTTGGGTTACCGCTAGAGCGAAAACAGTTTACTTTCAACTTGTAATACAAGCGCAATCCGACTAGCGAAAAGCTTAATTCTAGCAGAGTTAGCACTCCAGCTGAAGCGCAAAATACCGCTCCACTTGTTATCTTGCCCTAAATTGGAAAGTAGCTTAAAATTGCATTTTATATCCAATCCATTTAAGTTTTATTTTGACTTTACTATATCTTTAATAAAACTTTAATTAAAAAAAGAAAAGTGCCAAAGTAATAGATTAGGGTCAAAAACTGGTAATGAGTTGTTACTGTTGAGTGATTAGCAAAGCAGAAATCAAGCCTTGCGATCAGACAGAATGTGTATAATAAAGTTGTCTAGGATTTTGTCATGTGAAAATAGAGCTCAAGTGATGTCTGAGTCACCAGGGTGCCACCACGTTCCTTTGATTACTTCTTGAGTCTGAGGAATGTGCTAAGCAGTAAAAACTTCCATATCTAAAGTTATCTTAACCTAGTAGTGGATATGTTCCTAAATCTTAAAAAATATTAAAGAGCAAACATTAGGTGAGGTCAGATAAATGCTCTGACAGTTACATCCTTGATACAGAGCTCATCCAGCTCTGAAGATCATTGCAGATTGCTGGAGTTTAGAAAATAAGATATAAGAAATTGATAATAGTGTTTAATAGTACACCCACTAAACAACCAGGCTAAATCAATAAAAACCTTTATAAAAAATGATAAAATGGGCAAATTGAAAAAGAAGAAAGCGTGGTTGCGCCTATAACTGATTATCCTAGCAGGAAGGGTACTCAGATAAGTCTAAAAGAAACTATCAATGGATGGTAATATAAGGACGCAGTACTTAGTAAAAAATTATTTTATATATATATGTATTATGGTGTAAAAAAATGACTGTTAAAATATCGATAATGGCATAAGGTAGATGATAGATAATGATACTAAAAACTCAAATAGATGTCTTAAATATTTAATGCATATAGAATAATTAAAAATTATAAATAATAAATGACTATACAAAAAAATAACTAAATATATAAATAAATATTCAATTCATAAATGACTGGCCAGTCAAAACACAACCCTTAATATATTGATATACTGCATCAGTAACCTATAGGAACCATTAGAGCAGTATAAACAATCTATAAAGTAGGTAGAAATAATAAATATCAAAATACAATCAATTTCAGATTTAAAATATAATTAATTGTCTAGTAACTATAACAGACTTCTACTTTATAGATTGTTTATACTGCGCTAATGGTTCCTATAGGTTACTGATGCAGTATATCAATATATAAAGGGTTGTGTTTTGACTGGATAGTCATTTATTAATTGAATATTTAGTTATATATATATATATTTTTGTGTATAGTTATTTATTATTTTTAATTTTTAATTATTCTATATGCATTAAATATTTAAGACATCTATTTGAGTTTTTAGTATCATTATCTATCATCTACCTTATGCCATTATCGATATTTTAACAGTAATTTTTTTACACCATAATACATATATATATAAAATAATTTTTTACTAAGTACTGCGTCCTTATATTACCATCCATTGATAGTTTCTTAGATATTAGCGGTACTAATCCACTTTTAGACTTATCTGAGTACCCTTCCTGCTAGGATAATCAGTTATAGGCGCAACCACGCTTCCTTCTTTTTCAAATTGCTGGAGTTTGCTTTATAGTTTACATCAGTTAAAAGGCAAAGAAAAGTTTCATGAACTACATGCACATGGTCAGTGAAGAGATCAGTGTCTAACTCAATGCAGCCTGCTAATTATAAGACTGGCTAGCTCGCCTGACCATAACACCCATGTACTTTATATTCTACCAATAACTGGGTCAAAATCTTCCCTTTTTTTTTTTTCTAAACCAGTGCGTTTTAAAAGTTTCCAGGGATTAGCCATGCTGACGTAAAGTGGTTTATAACATGATCAGCCTTTTATCACACTGACGTTTGTCTATGCTGATTGCTGCTCTAGAACAGGGACATTCATTCTTTTATATATAAGGGATCACACTAGAAAATGTTTCATCTATTAATCAGAAATATTGGACAGTTCTGCTCCAGAAAACTAAATTTGACATTATGGGGCCGATTTATGTAAGTGCGAGCGGACATGATACAATGTGGTGTATCATGTCCGCCGCACATCGATAAATGCCGACAGGATATGCTGTCGGCATTTATCATTGCACAAGCAATTCTGGTGAACTTCTTGTGCAATGCCGCCCCCTGCACCCAGGGGGTGTCAATCAGCCCGATCATATAGGATCAGGCGGATTGAAGACCGCGGCCTCAGAGGCAGCGGACAAATGGACAAGTTATGGAGCATCGGTCTTTAGACCGCTGCTTCATAACTGCTGTTTTCGTCCCTTGTTAAATTTACCCCTATGAGTGTGTCAGGATTAAATTTTATCCCTGACCAGGGATGTTATTTCCTATAACGTTTTATACAGAACACAAATGTAGATTTAATTAAGTTTGTACCACTTTAAGAATGATCTATTATATTGATTAATAATAGCTGTTTCTTTAAGTGGATTTATTCAGGAGTAAGAGGGAATAAAATATTATAGATATTTAACCCTCATATACTTCAATAATGCGGTGTTTTATCGGAGCAAAGGAATCTCACACTGAGAGACTGAGTGACAAGCTATACTTCATGAAATACAACAGAACAGGCAGGATGATTTACTTATCAGATTTCTCTATTAGCTCAGCGAGAAATAAAGTTCCGTTCTGAGAAAGTACAGCGGTAAAGGAACTGTGCGTCTGTTCAATACTTAAGTACAGGAAGAATTCAGAGAATGTTGTCAGGTTAGCGAGCCGGAACGCTGTTGTTCATGAGAACTGCTCCTGCAGTTCCTTGCTAACACGGAGACTTGTGGGCGTGAGCCGAGAGAGTGCGGCTAGAGTGACAGGTGACGTCACACGCCGATCCTCGCTACAAACAGTAAGTTAATGTAGCGATTTGAGAAATCATATGAGTTTGTTTGTAATCCGAAAAAGTCTATTGTCCGGTTTATTTGTAAGGCAGTTGCTGAGTGCACAAATCAAATGGCAAATGTAATATTCCCAGATGATCAGAGGTAGGTGAAATTGTAATGAAGGAGTCCTGTGGAAAACGGATACACTTGGATTTTGATATGTGAGACTCAGGATTCTTAAGAGATTTTCAGGTGCTTATCCAGAAATTTAGAAATGATCAGGAATCAAAAGTTATTGCTGTAGAGAGCTCAGGTTCAAGAGACTACTGTGAACATGGAGTCTAAATTACTAAGCACTAGGAACAGGGTGTTGTTAGGATTTATAGATTCAGAGTGAGGCTGATGTCATAGGTGGGAGGAATAGAGTATATTCCTGACATATCCCCCCCCCAGGGAAGGCAATAAACGTCAAGGACCAGGACGATCCGGATTGCGCCTATGGAACAGAGAGACCTTCCTAGGCGCATGCACTTGATCAGAGGGTTCCCAAGAGTCCTCGTCAGAGGAATATCCAAGCCATCTGACGAGATATTGCAACTTCCCTTTGTGGAACCTAGAATCCAGAATTGAAGCGACATCAAATTCTTCGGAAGATTGAGTTGTTGATGGTGGGGGAAGTACGATGTCCTGATTCCTCATAGGTATGTGAGGTTTGAGCAGAGATACATGAAAAGTCGGGTGGACCTTCATAGTATCCGGGAGACGAAGGGTAACAGCATTAGGATTAACAATTTTAATGATTGGGAATGGACCAACAAACAACCCACCCAGCTTTTTGCTGGGTATGCTTAATTTTAGGTTTTTTGTTGATAACCAAACTAGGTCTCCTGTCGAATAAGTGGGAGAAGGTCTTCTGCGTAAGTTATAATAGTGTTGGTGCTTTTCTTGGGACTTAGAGATGTTCTCCTTCAATGTATTGAAGATATTACGATGGTTGGCTGTGTAGTCTATAGCACTCGGACCACATGATGAGTTTATATCAGAGAGGTCCGAGGTAGGGTAAGAATTCGGATGGAATCCATACGTGGCAAAGAATGGTGACATTTTGGTTGTAGAATTTTCCGAATTGTTAAAGGCAAATTCTGCCGTGGATAGATAAGTAAACCAATCTTCTTGCTGATAAGAACAATAACATCGAATGTATTGTTCAAGCCATTGGTTCACCCTCTCTACCTGTCCATTTGTTTGCGGATGGAATGCTGTTGTGAATCGGTGGTCTATCTGCAAAAGTGTAGTAAGGGATCTCCAGAAACGAGAGGTGAATTGAGTTCCTCGATCAGAAGTCATAACCTTGGGTAGACCATGGAGGCGAACAACATTCATGAGAAATAACGTAGCTGTTTCTGAGGCAGTTGGTAACTTATGGAAAGCCACGAAATGGGCCATTTTAGTGAAGAGATCGATTACTACCATAATGGTATTCATTCCGGAAGAGAGTGGAAGCTCAACTATAAAGTCGAGAGAAATATGTTGCCATGGAAGGAAAGGGACAGGTAGAGACATGAGAGTGCCATAAGGTGCTGTTTTGCTTGCCTTGGAAGTGGCACAAATAGTGCAAGTCTTAACGTATTCGTTTATGGATTTCGACATTGACGGCCACCAATACCTTCTACTGATATTCTCCTTAGTTCTTCTTTCACCTGGATGTCCAGCAAGGGGGGTCTCATGATGTAATTGTAAGAGAAGTGGTCTTACACTTGGTGGTACATACAGTTTCTCGTTATAGTAAAACAAGCCATTAGAACCGGACTTAAGGTTGTGATAATGAATATTCTCATCGGAGGTATAGGAGTCCTTGAAAGCCTTAAATAGATAAGGAGTTAAACCAATAAAATTTTGAGTGGGAATTATAGATGTGCATTCAGGAATGTAGTCTGGAGGGTCGTCTTTTCTTGACAAAGCATCCGCCTTACCATTTTTGGAAGCCGGCCTGTATACGATGTGGAAATTAAATCTAGTGAAGAAGAGATTCCATCGCATTTGTCTAGCAGAAAGTGTTTTATTGGTTTGTAGATAAGCGAGATTTTTATGATCTGTAAAGATGATGATGGGCAATTTGGTACCCTCAAGTAGATGTCTCCAGTTTTCCAATGCCTTTTTAATCGCCAACAGTTCCTTTTCCCCAATAGGATAGTTTCTTTCAGGGGAAGTCATGACTTTTGAGTAGAAAGCAACTGGATACATTGGTTCAGTGGGAGAGGACTTCTGTGACAGTATTGCTCCTACGGCAAAGTCAGACGCATCAACTTCAAGAATGTATTGATAGTCAGCATTGGGGAAATGGAGGATCGGTGCTGAAGTGACTTTTTGTTTGAGTTGTTCAAATGCTGTGGAGGCTTCCTTAGACCAATGAAATCTGGTGAGGGTACTTGTAAGCTGGGTTAGAGGTTTGGCAATAGATGAAAAGTTTCTAACAAACTTTCGATAATAATTAGCGAAACCTAAAAAACGTTGAAGCTGTTTTCTGTTTTTGGGGGTAACCCAATTTCTTATGGCCTCAACTTTGTCTTCCTGCATACTGATCCCATTTGGTGATATGTTGTATCCAAGAAATGAGATGGTATCAGTGTGAAACTGGCATTTTTCAAGTTTTGCATACAATCTATGGGTACGGAGTCGTGAAAGAACTCGACGAACATCTTTTATGTGATTGTCAAGAGAACTTGAATAGATGAGAATGTCGTCAAGGTATATGACCAGGCAGACATCAAGTAGGTCTCTGAATACATCATTGATGAAATGCTGGAATGTTCCTGGGGCATTGCAGAGACCAAAAGGCATAACCAGATACTCGAAGAGACCATACCTTGTTCTGAAGGCGGTTAACCATTCATCTCCTTCACGGATTCTAACAAGATTGTATGCTCCTCTCAAGTCAAGCTTGGTATAGATGGTGGCATGTTGGAGTCGTTCAATCAATTCAGGGATCAATGGAAGGGGGTATCTGTTCTTTATAGTGCGTTGGTTTAAGTCCCTGTAATCTATGATGGGTCGCAGTGAACCGTCTTTGTTCTTCACAAAGAACATCCCAGCGCCAGCAGAGGAAGTTGATGGTCGAATGAAGCCTTTTCGGAGATTCTCATCTAGGTACTGCTTGAGATGTTCCAGTTCTGGAGAGGATAATGGATACAGACGTCCATAAGGAATGGAAGAACCGGGTTTTATGTCTATTGGACAATCGTATATCCGATGGGGAGGAAGTGATTCTGCCTCTACTTTACTAAACACGTCTTCATAGTCGGCGTACACCTCTGGCAAATGGGGTACATCTGGTGTGACCGACAAAAGAGTGGTTTTCGGAACACAATGTTGTTGGCAATAAGTTGAGTTCAAATCAACCTTCAATGTACTCCATTCTATAGAAGGTTGATGTTTCATGCACCAAGCTAAACCTAAAACAATAGGGAAAAGTGGAGATGGTATAACATCAAATTCTATTAATTCAGTATGTCCGGTTGAAGTAGTAACTGAGAGAGGAATGGTTTGATGTGTAATAGGACCACTTGCAATAGAAGAGCCATCAATAACACGCACAGCAACAGGTAAATGCTTAATCACACATGGAATTTTATTACTTTTTACAATAGCTACATTGAGGAAATTCCCATATGCGCCTGTGTCAATGATTGCTTCAGTCTGAAGGCTTCGCTGACCCCACTGTAAAAAAATAGAGAGTTTGCAGTAAGAGTGTGTCATGGTAGGAGTCTGTGTGGCTGATAAAGAAATACACTTACTTTTCTTTGCCTTTGAAAGTAAGGGACACTGATCAACAGCATGGGTGGAATTGGCACAGTACATGCAGAGTGAGTTTAATCTCCTCCTAGTTCTTTCCAGCAATGTCAGTGGAGCTCTTGCTATGCCTACTTCCATAGGTTCAGGTGCTGGTCTGGATTGAAAAGATGGATATGAAGATTGTGTTGGTTTTGGTACCAGGTCTGTATGACCCCTCTCTGACTTCCTCTCTCTTAGACGTCTGTCTATTTGGATTACGAGAGTCATGAGTGCTTCCAATGTTTTTGGTAATTCGGTTCTTGCCAACTCATCTTTGATGTTTTCTGCTAAGCCGAGACGAAACTGATTACGGAGAGCTATAGGGTTCCATTGAGAATCCCTGGCATACTGCTTGAACTCAGTTATGTAATCCTCAACGAGACGTTTGCCTTGTCTCAAGTTTCTCATTGAGGTCTCTGCTGAAAGCTGAGCATCAGAGTCCATGTACAACTCATCCATCTGAGAAAAGAAATCATCCAAAGATGCCAGAATGGGTTGATTAGTCTCAAAAGACGCATCTGCCCACACACGGGGTTCTCCCCGAAGGAAAGAGATCACTGTTAAGACTTTAACCCTTTCAGTGCAATAAGTCTTAGGTTTCAACCCAAATAATAAATGACATGCAGTCTTAAACTGTCGATATAATTTCCTATTGCCTGCAAAGGGTTCTGGTAGAGAGACTGTTGGTTCAGGGATTGGATCCGGTTTTGGAGCAATGGACTCATGTATGAATCTCCTTAGGGATTGATTCTCCAACTCTAATTCCCTTAATGCTGTTCCCATTTGATCAACTCTCTGAGAGAGGGAGTAAACAAACTGGGGTAAATCTACTGGTTCTGTAGTCATCTTGGCTTAGTAATATGTCAGGATTAAATTTTATCCCTGACCAGGGATGTTATTTCCTATAACGTTTTATACAGAACACAAATGTAGATTTAATTAAGTTTGTACCACTTTAAGAATGATCTATTATATTGATTAATAATAGCTGTTTCTTTAAGTGGATTTATTCAGGAGTAAGAGGGAATAAAATATTATAGATATTTAACCCTCATATACATCAATAATGCGGTGTTTTATCGGAGCAAAGGAATCTCACACTGAGAGACTGAGTGACAAGCTATACTTCATGAAATACAACAGAACAGGCAGGATGATTTACTTATCAGATTTCTCTATTAGCTCAGCGAGAAATAAAGTTCCGTTCTGAGAAAGTACAGCGGTAAAGGAACTGTGCGTCTGTTCAATACTTAAGTACAGGAAGAATTCAGAGAATGTTGTCAGGTTAGCGAGCCGGAACGCTGTTGTTCATGAGAACTGCTCCTGCAGTTCCTTGCTAACACGGAGACTTGTGGGCGTGAGCCGAGAGAGTGCGGCTAGAGTGACAGGTGACGTCACACGCCGATCCTCGCTACAAACAGTAAGTTAATGTAGCGATTTGAGAAATCATATGAGTTTGTTTGTAATCCGAAAAAGTCTATTGTCCGGTTTATTTGTAAGGCAGTTGCTGAGTGCACAAATCAAATGGCAAATGTAATATTCCCAGATGATCAGAGGTAGGTGAAATTGTAATGAAGGAGTCCTGTGGAAAACGGATACACTTGGATTTTGATATGTGAGACTCAGGATTCTTAAGAGATTTTCAGGTGCTTATCCAGAAATTTAGAAATGATCAGGAATCAAAAGTTATTGCTGTAGAGAGCTCAGGTTCAAGAGACTACTGTGAACATGGAGTCTAAATTACTAAGCACTAGGAACAGGGTGTTGTTAGGATTTATAGATTCAGAGTGAGGCTGATGTCATAGGTGGGAGGAATAGAGTATATTCCTGACAGAGTGATATCAATATAACCTACAAACTCCTCACACCTGAAGCCCGCTAGAATTGTATTTCCAATTTAAAATACTGACAAGTTGGCTCAGCAATCCCTAGCTACTCCAATACTCTGATAATCGTGTTGTCTCTTGAAAGGATGGTGTCTGTCTGTTATTCTTCATAATACAGAATTACCAGAGTCTCTTATTCTTAGTTTTACTAATCCAACACAATGACATCCTCTTTGATGCTGCAGGATTGATGATTTTTTTCAGAAACCTCTAAGATAGGTTGGCCTAAAATTACTGAAAATGGAGAGACTTTTCAGAGAGGCAAATCACTTTAATTCATGTTTTTCAACTAAGTTTATCGATTAAACATGAAAATGTCTCCACCTGAAAATGCTACATAAACTCATAGTAAACAGAGTAGCTATTACAATACAATACACAATAAATAGCTTAGATAAGGGGTGGCCAACCTTTATTATAATCTTCTAAAAAAAATCCTTTAAGTAACCACATTACTTTTTATCTTTAAATGGACAAAGGATAAAAAGTATTTATTTTAAATCCATAATATATATCAACAATTAGATGGATTGGGTTCAAAATGGGAACAAAGAGATTTATTATAGAGTAAAATTGATATCAATTCAACCAAGCAGTGTGTTGGTAGCCCACACACACAACAGCAAATGTGTTATGAGTGCCATATTGTGTATTAGTGACGTAGATCCACTTACCTTGACTTAGATGATACTCATTGAGGTTTTAAACAAATTCCTTGAGCTTTTTCAATATCTTATGACTGGGAAAATTAGGAAAAGGTTATTAAAAGGCATTGGAAAATGGCACTTTGTACCCCTGGCCCTGTAGCCACATCAATGCACTCTGTGACCCCTCTATATGATACATACATTGCACACCTTACTCTGTAGTTCTCTGCCCGCCACATACTCATCAGGCCTCTGGCCCTGCATCTCTCAGTCATAAACCTACATCTTACTCTTGTCCTTTCATACTTTTGTAAGCCACATGCCACAAGAGATCCACTCTGTCAGCCATATTTCACATAAGTAAGATTGTAGTACTGGGGTGCAAGGGAGCTCAAGCCCCCTGAAATAATTTGAGCCCCCAGCAGTCCTCACACTCACTCTCCCTTCATCCTTAGCAGTGCAGGCAAACTCTCACAGCCTTACAATGGGATGATGCAGGTTATTGTATGATGAGGCTACGAGTACAGAGTGGATAGAAAATTGGTAATAAGTGGAGATTCACAGACAGTGACCTGTCTACAGTACAGTATATTTATACCCCTTTTGTGCCCCATGCTCACAGCAACACCCCCAGGAAGTTTCCCTGGAAGATATTCATCAGGAGGTTTGTGAGGCAGCATAGACCCAGATTCACAAGTGAGAACATCTTTATTGTAGTGCATCTTAACCTAGTATATATATACTGTATTTCGAAATCTTAAAAAAATATTGATATGCAAACGTTAATATTAGGTGAGGTAAGATAGTGTTTATGCCCCTCTTCCTCTCGCTCGCTTTGTTTTTGAGGACACTTACCATTTGCTAGTGTCTGCTAGAAATGTTCCTGCAACATGGGAATATGTGAATATATCTTTTTTTAACCAAAATGAATTGCCCAAAAATAGAATTAATGTGTAATCAGTGAGTAACAAATGCAATTGTACTCACATTGGAAAAGAAAACGATAAAGGCTAGATTATGAGTGGAGCGCAAATGTTTGCGCCTCAGCGATATGGGGTATATTTTGAAGGTTTGCGCTCATCGGGCTTACCGCTCGTATTACAAGTTGAAAATAAACGCAATCGCGTGAGCCCAATAGTGATTTATGCTAGAATCATTACCGCAACTTCAGATCTCTGGTTAACTGTTTTGTAAAACTAAAAATTTGCACAAAACACATAAAAAAACAATATAAAGTATAGTTACACTCTTAAAGGGACATTATACACTCATTTTTTCTTTGCATAAATGTTTTGTAGATGATCTATTTATATAGCCCATAAAGTTCTTTTTTTTTAAAAATGTATAATTTTGCTTACTTTTGAATAAACTAACCAAGCCCCAAAGTTTTATGTGAATACCGTCAGCTACCTTCTCCAGCTTGCTCCTGTTTGTGTAAAGGGTCTTTTCATATGCAAAAGAACGGGGAGGGGGGAGTGTCTTATTTCCCACTTGCAGTGGGCTTTCCAGCAACCTTTTCAACGGAGCTAAACTGAGAGCTTCTAAGTAAGTTTTTAAACAGTTTTATACTGGATTTTTATATCAGTATCTGTGCATATTATTCTTTATAGTAGTGTCTATTACATGCAGTTATATGAAAATGAGTGTATACTGTCCCTTTAATAACACTATCTAATAAAAAAATATTTAAAAAAAAATATTGTACACAAATTTTATAAAGGCTCAAAGTTATGAGACCTCAGGTGTTAGAAAAAAAAAAAGGCAGGTAAAAGGCTTTAACATTGAGATACATAAATACACACACATCTCTGTATTTATATGTGTATATACAGTTACAAACATATATACACATATAAACACATAAATACATGTATATGTTCTCTCGGCTAGATTTAGAGTTTGGCGGTAGCCGTCAAAACCAGCGTTAGGGGGTCCTAGCGCTGGTTTTTACCGCCCGCTGGTATTTGGAGTCAGTCATTAAAGGGTCTAACGCTCACTTTGCAGCCGCGACTTTTCCTTACCGCAGATCCCCCTACGCCAATTGCGTATCCTATCTTTTCAATGGGATCTTTCTAACGCCGGTATTTAGAGTCGTGGCTGAAGTGAGCGTTAGAAATCTAACGACAAAACTCCAGCCGCAGAAAAAAGTCAGTAGTTAAGAGCTTTTTGGGCTAACGCCGGTTCATAAAGCTCTTAACTACTGTGCTCTAAAGTACACTAACACCCATAAACTACCTATATACCCCTAAACCGAGGTCCCCCACTATAATACATTTTTTTAACCCCTAATCTGCCGACCGCCACCTACGTTATACTTATGTACCCCTAATCTGCTGTCCCTAACACCGCCGACCCCTATATTATATTTATTAACCCCTAATCTGCCCCCCTCAACGTCGCCGACACCTACCTACACTTATTAACCCCTAATCTGCCGACCGGACCTCACCGCTACTATAATAAATGTATTAACCCCTAAAGCTAAGTCTAACCCTAACACTAACACCCCCCTAAGTTACATATAATTTAAATCTAACGAAATAAATTAACTCTTATTAAATAAATTATTCCTATTTAAAGCTAAATACTTACCTGTAAAATAAACCCTAATATAGCTACAATATAAATTATAATTATATTGTAGCTATTTTAGGATTAATATTTATTTTACAGGCAACTTTGTAATTATTTTAACCAGGTACAATAGCTATTAAATAGTTAATAACTATTTAATAGCTACCTAGTTAAAATAATTACAAAATTACCTGGAAAATAAATCCTAACCTAAGTTACAAATAAACCTAACACTACACTATCAATAAATTAATTAAATAAAATACCTACAATTATCTACAATTAAACCTAACACTACACTATCAATAAATTAATTAAATACAATACCTACAAATAAATACAATTAAATAAACTAAGTTACAAAAAATAAAAAATATTTACAAACATTTGAAAAATATTACAACAATTTTAAACTAATTACACCTACTCTAAGCCCCCTAATAAAATAACAAAGCCCCCCAAAATAAAAAAATGCCCTACCCTATTCTAAAATTAAAATAGAAAAGCTCTTTTACCTTACCAGCCCTTAAAAGGGCCATTTGCGGGGCATGCCCCAAA
Source organism: Bombina bombina (assembly GCF_027579735.1). Taxonomy (NCBI): domain Eukaryota; kingdom Metazoa; phylum Chordata; class Amphibia; order Anura; family Bombinatoridae; genus Bombina; species Bombina bombina. The sequence goes on from NC_069504.1 coordinate 519,501,799, forward strand.
GAATTCAGCTCTTTTGCCTGGAAAAAAAAACATACAATACCCCCCCACCAACATTACAACCCACCACCCACATACCCCTAATCTAACCCAAACCCCCCTTAAATAAACCTAACACTAAGCCCCTGAAGATCTTCCTACCTTATCTTCACCACACCGGGTATCACACCGATCCGTCCTGGCTCCGATGTCTTGATCCAAGCCCAAGCGGGGGGCTGAAGACATCCATCCTCCGGCTGAAGTCTTGATCCAAGTGGGCAGAAGAGGACATCCGGACCAGCAAACATCTTCATCCAAGCCGCATCTTCTATGTTCTTCCATCCGATGATGAACGGCTGATCTTCAAGACCTCCAGCGCGGATCCATCCTCTTCTTCCGACGACTAGACGACGAATGAAGGTTCCTTTAAGGGACGTCATCCAAGATGGCGTCCCTCGAATTCCGATTGGCTGATAGGATTCTATCAGCCAATCGGAATTAATGTAGGAAAATTCTGATTGGCTGATGGAATCAGCCAATCAGATTCAAGTTCAATCCGATTGGCTGATTGGATCAGCCAATCAGATTGAGCTTGCATTCTATTGGCTGTTCCGATCAGCCAATAGAATGTGAGCTCAATCTGATTGGCTGATCCAATCAGCCAATCGGATTGAACTTGAATCTGATTGGCTGATTCCATCAGCCAATTAGAATTTTCCTACCTTAATTCCGATTGGCTGATAGAATCCTATCAGCCAATCGGAATTTGAGGGACACCATCTTGGATGACGTCCCTTAAAGGAACCTTCATTCGTCATCTAGTCGTCGGAAGAAGAGGATGGATCCGCGCTGGAGGTCTTGAAGATCAGCCGCTCGTCATCGGATAGCGCTTGGATGAAGATGTTTGCCGGTCCGGATGTCCTCTTCTGCCCGCTTGGATCAAGACTTCAGCCGGAGGATGGATGTCTTCAGCCCCCGCTTGGGCTTAGATCAAGACATCGGAGCCAGGACAGATCGGTGTGATACCCGGTGTGGTGAAGATAAGGTAGGAAGATCTTCAGGGGCTTAGTGTTAGGTTTAATTAAGGGGGGTTTGGGTTAGATTAGGGGTATGTGGGTGGTGGGTTGTAATGTTGGGGGGAGGTATTGTATGTTTTTTTTTCCAGGCAAAAGAGCTGAATTCTTTGGGGCAAAATTGCCCTTTTAAGGGCTGGTAAGGTAAAAGAGCTTTTCTATTTTAATTTTAGAATAGGGTAGGGCATTTTTTTATTTTGGGAGGCTTTGTTATTTTATTAGGGGGCTTAGAGTAGGTGTAATTAGTTTAAAATTGTTGTAATATTTGTCTAATGTTTGTAAATATTTTTTTATTTTTTGTAACTTAGTTCTTTTTTATTTTTTGTACTTTAGTTAGTTTATTTAATTGTATTTATTTGTAGGTATTGTATTTAATTAATTTATTGATAGTGTAGTGTTAGGTTTAATTGTATTTAATTGTAGGTATTTTATGTAATTAATTTATTGATAGTGTAGTGTTAGGTTTAATTGTAACTTAGGTTAGGATTTATTTTACAGGTAATTTTGTAATTATTTTAACTAGGTAGCTATTAAATAGTTATTAACTATTTAATAGCTATTGTACCTGGTTAAAATAAATACAAAGTTGCCTGTAAAATAAATATTAATCCTTTAATAGCTACAATATAATTATTATTTATATTGTAGCTATATTAGGGTTTATTTTACAGGTAAGTATTTAGCTTTAAATAGGAATAATTTATTTAATAAGAGTTAATTTATTTCGTTAGATTTAAATTATATTTAATTTAGGGGGGTGTTAGGGTTATGGTTAGACTTAGCTTTAGGGGTTAATACATTTATTAGAGTAGCGGCGAGTTCCGGTCGGCAGATTAGGGGTTAATACTTGAAGTTAGGTGTCGGCGATGTTAGGGAGGGCAGATTAGGGGTTAATACTATTTCATATAAGGTTATTGAGGCGGGAGTGAGGCGGATTAGGGGTTAATAACTTTATTATAGTAGCCGTGAGGTCCGGTCGGCAGATTAGGGGTTAATAATTGTAGGTAGCTGGCGGCGATGTTGTGGGGAGCAGATTAGGGGTTAATAAATATAATATAGGGGTCGGCGGTGTTAGGGGCAGCAGATTAGGGGTACATAACTATAATGTAGGTTGCGGCGGTGTACGGAGCGGCAGATTAGTGGTTAATAATAATAAGCAAGGGACAGCGATAGCGGGGCGGCAGATTAGGGGTTAATAAGTGTAAGGTTAGGGGTGTTTAGACTTGGGGTACATGTTAGGGTGTTAGGTGCAGACTTAGAAACTGTTTCCCCATAGGAAACAATGGGGCTGCGTTAAGAGCTGAACGCTGCTTTTTTGCAGGTGTTAGGTTTTTTTCAGCTCAAACTGTCCCATTGTTTCCTATGGGGGAATAGTGAACGAGCACGTTTTTGAAGCTGGCCGCGTCCGTATGCACCGCTGGTATCGAGAGTTGCAGTGGCGGTAAAATATGCTCTACACTCCTTTTTTGGAGCCTAACGCACTGAAAACGCAGCCATTCTGTGAACTCTAAATACCAGCGGTATTTAAAAGGTACGGGAAAAAAAAGCATGCGTTAGCTACGCGGGTCGTTACCGACAAAACTCTAAATCTAGCCGTCTGTATTTCTAAATATA